>NC_134486.1:410655937-410955937 GCF_040206685.1 Ascaphus truei | reverse complement strand
GCACGGGCAAGACTACGTTGATGCCCGCAGAACGGTGGTAACAGAATGTGAACACACATCTCTCTCTGAACCATGTCTTGGCTATCTCCAAGTGACCGAAGGGCCAAGTGAAGAGAAAAGACAAGGTCATACCCCTGAGAGCAACAAAACCCTCCTCACATCGGGGGGATGTGACAATGGCCTGGGATGACCACAAAGGACGATGACAAGCAAACACCATTGATAGGAGATGGAGAATTCCTGATGTCAACGGTCAAGGAGGTCGTCAGAAACGGATCTGGCAGTTGGGCGAACCCGCTACCATTCCGTTCACCAAGAAGGGGCTTCCCAAACAATGGAGAACATGCCATCTCTAGGTTCACTTCGCACCTCTGCGACCTACAAAGGGAACCAGAGACCAAAAACAACTTTGTGGCCTTCATCCAGAAGATAAGCCTTACCGGCCATGCAAAGCCAGCACCTCTGATGAAGGAAGGTGAAGAATGCCGGTACCTCCAATCATCTGGGGCCTACCACCCTCAGGAACCCGATCAAATCCGGATAGTGTTCAGCCCCAGCGCTCAGCTCCAGGGAGTCTCCCTGAACGACGCCCTCTTTACTGGACTAGATTCGACAACCAGTCTTACAGGAGTGTTGTTCCGCTTCCGCAAGGGGCCAAAAGCCATCTCCTTCTGCCAAACGCCAGATGATAGAGCGACAGGCTACCACGACTGGCATACCTACAAGGGGATGCATTCTGTGGGTAAAACTACAGAGACAAAAAGACTGTTCTCTCACAAGGCTAAAAGGAAACAGTGCCAGAGACCTTTACACAAAGACATTGTGGTGCAACCAGCAAATCTGGAGCTGTGCATCCACCCTGCATCCTTTGCCAAAGAACCTTGGCCAAGGGACCTTGATACCAGTGATAACGGCCGGTGTCACATCGCTATGTGGACATGGACTCTTGCATTGTTTGAGAATGTGATGTTATCTTTGTTATGTATTGCACACATGTACCACATAGTCTGTTATATAGTGGTATCTACAGATACTAGACGGGGAGTGTCATGGATCACAAACTGCACTTCTGTTTCACCCCCCCTTTCTTTCCTTGCAGTTCTACCTGTCAGTTTTATTTTCAGCTGCAAGGAGTTTGCATACACATACTGTGCCTGTGTGACATGTAACAATGTTGCATTTTTTGCCTCTGGGCACGAAATCAGTGAGCTGCTACTGCAGCCTCTGAGATCCTCACCAGAATGGGCTAGTCTGCCCCCCCTCCTGTTGGTTCAAGATTGTCTGTCCCAAGGCTATTCCCTTTACCCACACTGCCCCTCACTTCCTTTTCCACCCCAGATCACAGTGAGTACAGACCTGTCTGCATCCACCCCTGGTAAGGCCTTTCTCTCTTACCATAGTCTAACCTCATAGAAGCATCCCACATAGAGAAGCACTCTCTGCCTACACTACATCCACAAGTTCCTGTGTTTTGTACTCCTGCAATAAAGTTAAGAAAGACATTAAGGACTTGTCATGCTTTGGAAGAGGGAAGACATGAGTGAAAGCTAACTGAAGCTATTCATACCGCAACACGTGACCCTAGCTTCAGGAAACCCCGAGAGTTCAGTCGGCGCTCGAGTGACGTCACAATGAGGCGTCGCACTAGAATGACGGATCCACAAGGGGGAGCGGGGCAAAGCAGCAGGGGCTCAGGGTACTGAACATACCCCCAGTATATAACAGAAATTGTGTATTCCAATGCGTTTCAAGAAAAGAAAAATATATCTGGGGGGGGGGTAGTACTCTGCATTCTCCGGTCCCCGTGTGGGGGAAACAGACAGGAGGAGGAGGGGCTGTCTGTGTCACAGTTACACAGAATAAACAATTTCTCTTATACACTGAGTGTATGTTCAGTCCCCTGAGCCCCTGCTGCTTCGCCCCGCTCCTCCTTGTGGATCCGTCATCCCCACAAGGGATAATCTATGCAAGGTATACTCTGTTGTATTACCCCTTCTACAATTTGAGGTCTACCTGTACTTACCATCACTTAGGGTATCAGTAGGCTAGTTCTGGTATATTAGCTCTCAGCTACTGTAGTTGGGTTCATTTCACCCACATATATCACTGGCCACCAAGGCAGTTAATACACAGCAGTGACTAATATTATCCCCTATTCCTATTAGGCTATGTACAGCATGAGAATTTGACCATTGTCATTTGACCATTGTCATATCTCCCATATGTATAATCAACATAGCTTATACAACCATGGAATTTTGATTACAGTTACGTTGTATGCTGTTTATTTTAAATCCCTTTATTTTATATTCGTTGATGACAATAAAATGTTTTAATACAATCATACTACTCATTTTGTGTGCTCACTCACTAGGTTTCCCTTTTCTTCTAGTCTATGCCATTGTATCTTTCCTAGATAGCACCTCACTCCTTAACTCTTTAGCTGTGCGGGGGCTCCCCTCTTTCTGTGTAGCTTATTTCACATAACACTAGTATGCATTTAGCGTAGGGGCCTGCTAAAGAGACTTACCTTGACGTGGTTAGCAGGCTTTGCATTATTTGATCAAAGGATGTATACCAAAAGTCTCCTTTTTTCTTATATGTATTTACACCATACATATATATATATTCCCCATTGATTGCTATCCCAAAGGGAGAAGCGCAGGGATTCACTTTCTGTAGTAGCAAGACAGGTAACACAATCCTGAAGAAGTGAGGGCGAAACGCATTGAATTTGTGAGTGCCTGGGATGGAGGGGTGAAAGCATACAGTATAGCTGGTCCAGAAGAACTGTCTGGAAGTGATGTGGAGGCTGCGGAGAACGATGAAACGGGCTGTCACAGCGAGGATGATGCCACAGATCCTAGAGTATCCAGCGGCGGAGACTGCTGTGTATCCGGAGGCAGAGCCTCTGAGTGTCTGGCAGCAGAGTGGCTGAGTATCCAGTAGCGGAGCGGCTGTGTATCCGGCGGTAGAGCCACTGAGTGTCTGGCGGCGGAGCGGCTGAGTGTCAAGCGGTGGAGCAGTTGAGTATCCAGATGCTGAGTGTCCAGTGGCAGAGCACCTGAGTATCCAACGGCTGAGTATCCTGCGGCGGAGCACCTAGAGTATCCAGTGGCAGAGCAGCTGAGAACCCAGCGGCGGAGCGGCTGAGTATCCAGCGGCAGAGCGGCTGAGTATCCAGCAGCTGAGTATCTAGCGGCGGAGCAGCTGAGTATCCAGTGGCGGAGCAGCTGAGTATCCAATGGCAGAGTGGCTGTGTTTCCAGCAGCTGAGTATCCAGTGGCGGAGCAGCTGAGTATCCAATGGCAGAGTGGCTGTGTTTCCAGCAGCTGAGTATCCAGTGGCGGAGCAGCTGAGTATCCAATGGCAGAGTGGCTGTGTTTCCAGCAGCTGAGTATCCAGTGGCGGAGCGGCTTAGTATCCAGTGGCTGAAAATCCAGCAGCAGAGCGGCTGAGTATCCAGAGGCTGTGGTGAAGCGGCAAACGTCGGCAACGACTTGGTCGCTACTGCGACTAAGTATCCAATTCCGCAACTACAGTATGTCACGGGAGACAAGGTCTTACCAACAAATTATACCGGGATTCTGGACTGAGCAGTACAAGGCGGGTAAAATAAATTGTAATTTATTTCCTTTTAAGACAAACACACAATACTTCACAATTACAGTCAATATACACTTACTGGGATGGGGAAACAAAATAAAATGTCCACGGTAAGAAACAAAGTCTCTGGGCACCCATGCACGCATGCAAGTGGGTGCACGATGTAAGCCGTGCGACAGTCCTTGGCTAGGGGCACAACTTGCCAGCCCGCTATCTCCGCCAAAAGGAAAGATTTTGTAATGTCCTTACAGGATTTGTTCGGGAATCCTTAGCTCAAACGAATTCAGGAAGAGGGGTACAATCCTTGGTTACGCTGTAGTTAACCCCTCACGCTCCGGAACCACTGATGCTGTATCTTGGACGTTTCCCTCAGCTCATTCATCCATAACATATGGGCATGTTAATTGATTCATTGCCGGACTGGCAGAAAAGGGTTTCCTGCCTTTGCATTTAAAACACCATTGGCATACAGTATGTTTATAAACGTATGTTCTGCATATGTAACACATTTAAAACTTATATGTATGTTCATGGTACATGTGTATTTAACTGCACTCCAAAAATTAGAGTGCTAGCTCTTTCCTAGCGCAAGTTATCCACTTAATTAATTGGGCTCTGTGATGTGGGCTGCGGTTCGACCTATAATTGGTCTGGGTTACAAGCCGGCATACAATGTATCCGTGCTGGCTTTTGATCGGTAACCGCAGACACACGCCAACAATTCAGCTTAAGTGGCTAACGAGACCGCTGGATACATTTTGACAGAAGGCACTTCAGCTAGACCACAAACCACTTATCCAATTGACTTTGCGGTTTAGAGGTCTACGGCTTAGGACGTGATACCTATGCTTCAAAGCAGCCACTTATTCACCGGCACGCTCCTTCACTTAGCGCTTGGTTCAGTGCTAGAAGCTCCCCGTTGTGTCACAAATACAGTTAGCACATTTTCATTCATTCAGTGTAACTGCAGCTAGCTTCAGAGCTGCAAAACAGGGACAATAAAGGTAGTGTAGGGGAAAACATAGGATGATGGGGACAATACAGTTTAACCCCTTCAGTCCCAACAGGGATTAGGGTTAACTAGCCGGGCATAATACCTTTATTATTGGCCTGGTTAACCCTCTCCCGCCACACAGTACCTTTTAAATGTAGTTGCTTCAACCATTGCCTAGATTGTTTACATCAGACATTTAAAGCATTTTTCCATATATTCAAACATGCACATTTATATAACTTGTTTTCCCAGCTACAGCTGGTTGTTTAGGCAATTGTCTGTTCTTTCTTTATCCCATGGAAGGCCAGAGTGACGGCAATGCATTGCAGGACCCCCGGTCACTCAAAGTAGGGATAGGTTAAAGAACAGGATGTTAAGCACAGCGGAGCAGTCAGGAAGGCTGGTCCGAGAGGTGACAAACTGTGAAATGTACAGTATGTTATTTGATGAGACACTCGCTGATTCATGCAAACAGTAAGTTTGCTAATATTTTTGTTTTATCATAAGGAATGTATTATTTCTCGTATCCCCCCCCCCAAACAGTATGTGCCTAAAAATAGCCACACAAGTGTATACATGCCTAATGTGCAGCTCAGATAAGATAAGAATACTTTTTTGCCAAGTCACTTTTCATGAGTCCTTGAAAATATCTTTCACCGCCTGGCTGACTGATATAGAATTGTGTTTAGTGGTGCCCTGTGAGGTGTTAAGTAAATGATGTGACCGTGTAAGTTATGGCTTCTGTGATATTTTAATCATGTGATGTATATACTTACTGAGCCCTCAGGAAGAGCTTAAAAAGGCATTTTGTTGTGGGTTGTCATGCAGTATGTACTAATATTGGTTACTTTCACAGTGAACTATATTTTGCAGCATTACAAGTCAGTCTATTACATGATAAGGCTAGAAATTGCATATAATGGATGCTAAAAAGATGATGGTGGTTCTTTTAGAGCCAAATATGGACACATGGTCCTTGGGATGATTTGCATGGTAGAAAGCATATATATATATATATATATATATATATATATATATATATATATATATATATATATATATATATATATATATATATATATGTAACGGTTTTTGTGAACCGGCCCGACCCACCCAATCTCACATTGGCCCCTGTGGTCTAACCGGTCCCCATTACAGTGTGATAGTGTCTGGTGGTGCACCTGTTGGCAACAGGACTCCTGAGTCTCCCGCATGATGGTGTGTGGGGAGGACCCGTCCAGACAGGCAGCTGAGGTAGTGTGCTGAGTCTCACCTAGTTCCAGAGCAGCGCCTCCGGCTCATCAGGGTCCCTGCGTCCGCATGGGGATGATCCTGTTGAGGAACTCCTCCGTGGTGCTCCTCTCTGTACATTCACTCCACACATGTACACGAGAGGGTTTCTGATTGAGAACATCTTTATTGCCTGAGTGGGCTAGCTGCCCCTCGCAGTAGATATCTAGCCACTCATGTTCAATCTGTGCCTCCCTTTAAAAGGTGTAGTTCTCCTTTAAATAGGGATTCCCTATCCCCGCAGGGATCTCTGCCCTGTGCCAGGTCCCTGGACACAGTCTCCTCGTCAGTTACTATAACATAACCATCGGCTAGAACTTGTACTTAACTCATGACTGAATAGAACTCCCAAAACTACTAGAACTGGACTCAGATAGAACTCTGGCAGAACTAACTCTTAGACACAGTGCTGTGCCTTATGTACACTCTGGAAGCTGACACACCTCTGACATCACTAACCATGGAGTCAGAGCATGTGACCACTCCCATCCATACACAGGGCACCCCACCAGGGTGTGAGGGCAAACCTCCATAATTACTGCTGGCATGCCCACAACTTACCAGGCCTTACTGTCAGCAGGAGAGATGACTGTAGCCATTTTACATGACGGCTACATATATATATATATATATATATATATATGCTTTCTACCATGCAAATCATCACAAGGACCATATATATATATATATATATATATATATATATATATATATATATATATATAAATAAAGGAATGATAAAGTTTGATATGATGCATTATACCAACTTTACTTGTGTTAAATGGTGGTGCCATCTCTGTAGTGGAATGATGACAAGAAACACTCTAGCAATTAAGGTCTTTAGTGTACCATGGCAACCTACAGAGAAAAGGAGAAAGGTATAGCAAGAGGTGATAGCAGCTGGGGGCCAAATAGCCCTGGCTTGAGCAACAGATGGGCATAGAGGTAAAGGGTGTTTAAGTCATTGCAAGAGACTCAATTAGAAGTGCCAGCCGGACCCAGTTATGGCTCCCATTGGCATGGCTTGTTTTGGGGAATGTTATTTGGTTGTGTAGCATGCCTGGCCAGGTTAGAGAAGTTGGTGGTTTTTCACTAATGATGTTGGTTGTACATTAGGTGGTTTGTAGACTAACAGATACTGTGAAGATAAGTTATGGGAATACTGTGAGCTCAGGTGCAGACAGGAACAGGGGAAAGTTTTATGGTTTATTCCCCTACATGAAGCTAATAAAAGCTTCAGCCTGTTTTCTGAAAGACATGGTTGTATGATGTATTTGTGGTGGAAATGGCATTACTGAGGATCTCAGAATCAAGTAATAATATTATTCCAACACAATTATAGTATATGGAGATAAGGGATTTACACAAAATCTCAGTGTTCCTGTTTGCCTGGGAGTTGAAACCCCAACATTGTAGACTGTTTTACACAAGACTTGTTTTTAAAGTATCATTCATGCTTGGTAGATAAAATAACATTTAAAATAATTCCATCCACATTTTTCATGTGCCCTAATTGCATACTGACCAACTCTCCATACTTTCAAATTTAGGGGAGCTAAATCTACATTTTTGTTGCGCCAATTAAGTATGCCGTGCTTTCCAATGTTTGCATTGCAATACTGGGACTATATAATGCAGATGTATTAAGTGCATCAAGGCATACGTGTACATGTAACATTGGAAGAAAGGAGTCTATACCCAAAGTGGAGGGAGCCGTAGAGGTAGTGTGCAGCGTATGAGATGTGTTTTAGTCAGGAGAGAGCTGTAGGGACACCTACCTGTAGGGGGTGGGGTGTGGTAGAGGGAAGACAGGCTGGAGCATAGCATGGATAGTGAGGGAGGCTATAGTGAGAGATTAAAGTGCATTTTTTTTGACAGTGCAACGTTGATATATTACACTATAAAAATAAGGCACTTTTTTGGTTATCACAGCTTGATGTGTCCAGTCCATAGGCTCTGGTTCATTCATGTAGAAAATTGCCACCACTTTGTGTTTGCTTTTGTGCGATTGCGCAGACAAAGGGGCTTATTCAATAAAGTGCGCTAGTGCCGATTCGACAATAACACGTGGACTTGAACGGGAGTTTCCGTACAGAAGCATCCAATCTTCACTGTCGCACTTGATTGAATAAGCCACAAACTGATGCAGCTTTTATATGGAAATAATGCAAAGTGCCTTCAAAACAGTGCTGCTATCAGTGCCGTGTCACCATGTGGTACTTGGGATATGACAGCTTGTATGAGCTGTTAGCACTTTGTGTGTCTCTGACTTATCTTTGCTTTCAATATCAGTGCAGAGACGGCTGGAGTCTTTTTGTCATGCTGGAGATTTAGGATGTAGCTGTGTGAACACTAACCTGGCTTCTTGTTACCCCGCAGGCTTCTTTCTGTCACACAGATGGAACTGATGGTTTTTTTTATCAAACTCTGCGACAGGGAAACGCATGTGAAATGCTGCTATCTCTGCAAACCCCTTCCCCTATGCCTAAGGTAAACCGCGGGCGACTACACGTTTTGCTGTTTCCTTTACGCTCACAGGAGGCTGAGCCTCCGCCTCTGGGAGCCTGGTGTGAGCTCTCTCTCTTAGTGCAGTGCCTCCACCTATGAGGGATTCCAGCATTCCAGCATCCTCATAGGAACCAATACAATCAGTAAAAACAATATCACACTATACAGTGTATATATATAACTCGGTTTTACTGTAACAGTATATAACATATATCACAATACACCAATAGCACAACACCCTGAGTGGTTCCCCCAAAGTACTGAGGGTGCCTAGGGCACCTATATCCCCGGTGTCCACACAAGCAATCCCACTCAAATGTGAGGTAGCGCTACCCCCCTGTGATGTGTAGGTGCACGTTGGTACCTTCCTGGTCACAGGCCCGCTCAGGGAATAATGCAAGGAGGATGATGGATCAAGTAAAACGCAGCAGGGCCTCCAACACAACTCCCCTCACACCTTATCCACAGCGAGGTCCGTGGTGAAGTCTCCAGCCGGAAGATTCCTCCTATCCGCTGGTCCCAGGCAGCAGTCCACCGCATGGACTTCCATCCACCAGCGCAATAGTGCTGCTGCAGCTCTAATGGGAGAGTCCCTATCTGGGGCCTTCCCTACCATACTCCGCTCGCGGTGCAGGGGCTATCTGGGGCAAAGGGGCAAGGTCTCGCCTAGTCCGGAAAGCTCCCTGGACACTACCTTGCTGCCTCTGTCAGGACTGCTCATGCTCTCTCCAGTCCTGCAGAGGAGATCTGGATCTCCAAAATGGTCGCTCACTCCCAATTGGCTGGACTGCCCATGTGACCAACCCTGAGGCTTCAGGGAGTTGTAGTTCCGCTCCTTACATGCTGAACCATTCCAAGATGGCTGCCACAACTCCTCTCGATCCGACGGAGCAATGCAGGGGCAATCAGAGGCAGCTCTCCCTCCTGTGGGCAGGTAAGGGGTACCCTGCTTAGGGTGACCAGTCGTCCCGATTTTGCCGGGACAGTCCCGTTTTTTTGGGGCCTGTCCCGGGTGACAGCCCATCCTGGAAATGTCCCGGGTTTTGCCCCTGGTGACTGGTTCCCTGCGCGAGGCGGCGGTGCGCAGGGGCAGCGTAAGGAGGATGCGGCGGCCTTGAGTATTTTTTATTTCTTTTCCAATAGTAGAATGCCGGGGGCGGGGCTTTAGAGTAGATGCATGGGATTGGTTGGAGGTCAGAGTATGCCGGGGGCGGGGCTTTAGAGTAGATGCATGGATTGGTTGGAGGTCAGAGTATGCCGGGGGCGGGGCTTAGTACCGGGGTGCGGATGCAGTGAGCTGAGGTATGTCCTGTGTGTCTTGTCTGTCCTGTCTGTGTATCTCCTGTATGTCATAGGAGATGAGGAGGGGAAGGCATGTCATGAGGAGGGGAAGGCATGAGAAGGGGAAGGCATGATGAGGGGAAGGCATGAGGAGGGGAAGGCATGGCATGATGAGGGGAAGGCATGGCATGAGGAGGGGAAGGCATGAAGAGGGGAAGGCATGATGCGGGGAAGGCATGGCATGAGGAGGGGAAGGCATGGAATGAGGAGGGGAAGGCATGGCATGAGGAGGGGAAGGCATGGAATGAGGAGGGGAAGGCATGGGGGAGGAGGGGATGATATGAGGAGGAATGGGGGAGATATTAGGAGATGAGGAGGGGGAGATATGAGGAGGGGAAGGTATGAGGAGGGGAAGGTATGAGGTGAGGAGGGGGAGAAATCAGGAGGAGAGGGGAAGGTATGAGGGGGAGATGAGGAGGGATGGGGATGATATGCGGAGGGGGAGATAGGAAGAGGGGAGGAGATATGAGGAGGGGAGTTATGAGGCAGTGAGGGGGAGATATGAGATGAGAAGGAGATATGAGGAGGGGAGGGGGAGAGATGAGAAGGAGATATGAGGAGTGGACGGGTAGTATGAGGAGGAGGTATGAGGAGGGATGGGGGAGATATTAGGAGATATGAAGTGAGGAGGGGTAGATATGAGGGGGAGGCATGAGAAGAGATGGGGCTGTGTGTAGGTAAATGACTGTGTGTGTGCCACTGTGTGTGTGTGTGTCACTATGTGTGCATGTATATTGGGGAGAGAGGTTGAGTGTGGGTGTAAAAGAGAGGAAGGAAAGGGTAACTGGGGAGTGTGAGGTGGGGTGAGAGTGAGGAGGTGTATGAGAAGGGTGGGGGTTCTCGCAGGGCCGCTGAAATGTGGGTGGGGGCCCCGGTGGAAACGTTGGTCCTGCACCCCGGGAAAGCTGTCTGCGGCCCTGCATGGCAGTGATGTCACTGACTGCCACGAGGAGAACAAGAGACCCTACATACAAGGTCAGGAATGTCACATTTTTAAAATGTCTTAATTTTAATTAATGCCAACATTTTTTTATTTAATTTTAATTTGTCAATTATTTATTTAATTTTAATTTGTTAATTATTTTAATTACACGGTGAGGGACCACCCCCTCCGAACTGGGCATTCTTGGCCAATAATGCCCTGGCTGTAAGAGTTGAAGGGCCCAAGCAAAGCCCCCACCTCTATACACACACACACTGCAGCCCCCACCTATATACACACAAACACACTGTGTTTGTGTGTATAGAGGTAGGCCCTGCAGTGTGTGTGTGTGTGTATAGAGGTGGGCCCTGCACACTGCAGCCCCCACCGCTATACACACCAACACACACCTCTATCTACAGACACACACACACACACACTCTGCATGGCCCACATCTCTATACAGAAACACACACTGCAGCCCCCACCTCTATATACACACACACTGCTGCCCTCACCTCTATATATACACACACACACACACACACACACACACACACACACACACACACACACACACACACTGCAGGGCCCACATCTGTATACAGAAACACACAATGCAGCCCCCACCTCTATACACATACACTCTGCAGAGCCCACATCTGTATACAGAAACACAAACTGCTGCCCCCACCTCTATATACATATATATATGTACATATACATAAAGACATAATGCAGCCCCCACCTCTATACACACACACATTCTGCAGGGCCCACATCTGTTTACAGAAACACACAATGCAGCCCCCACCTCTATACACACACACACTCTGCAGGGCCACATCTGTATACAGAAACACACAATGCAGCCCCCACCTCTATACACACACACACTCTGCAGGGCCACATCTGTATACAGAAACACACAATGCAGCCCCCACCTCTATACACACACACACTCTGCAGGGCCACATCTGTATACAGAAACACACACTGCAGCCCCCACCTCTATACACACACACACTCAGCAGGGCCCACATCTGTATACAGAAACACACAATGCAGCCAGGGTAGCCACCTTCTATTGAAGGCTAACCCAAAGATAACAAAAACATTTTAGATCTTTTTATTATATATTTATTTATCTTGGCTTTGGCTGTAACCTCCCCTCCAAATTCCGTCAACATGGCTGCGCAACGTCACGTAATACACATTGCCATAACAGCGAGACTCTCCGTGACGTCACGCGGCATCACGTTGACATGACAACGGGACGCATTATGGCGCCGAGGCATCAGGTGATGCCACATTGTCATGGCAACATGTCACTGCCTGACGTCAGTGTCTCGTTATCATGGCAACGGGGAGCGTCATGTGATGTAATTTGCTTTTAAAAATTATCTATAAATGTGTCCCGGTTTTTCATTTTGAAAATCTGGTCACCCTAATGTCCCTGCTACATCTCCTATTCCAGTCAATGGGAGTTAATGCAATTAACCCATAGCGGAGTCCGATGAATCTGGAGGTAAATTACTTACATTTTCTATAAACGTAAACACATCGCAACATACACTGAACCAGGTCCTCTGTTAATTGCAATGTCACTTTTAAGTATTACTGCAGAGCTATTTGCCTGGTGGTGTTTTGAACCCATTGCATATCCTTGAATTTTTTATGACAATGTGGAATGTACAAGGCTTATTTTTATTATCCTGTTTCTCTGTCGTGAGTGTTTGTTTCATAAATGAAAATAATAGGATATGATTGATTATGTAAACTTGCGTTTGTAGTTGGGAATATGTACCCGACTGGTTCTCTGGCCTGGTCACCTCTTTACTTGACATTTATTTCCTTCAACTTTTTATTTTGAAATCCTGGTGCAGTTTTCCATTCTGGAGAAATATCAACACCCACTGTATTTTTGTTCTGTACCTGATAGGGGTATAAGCATCAGAAGGAGACAGGTAGTGAGATATCTGGGGGATATGCTAATTTTTCATATGCAAAGTGTATTCACATGAGCATGTATCTCAGGTGTGTTCAGATTTGTTCTCAGATATCTCTGACGTGTTGTATAACAGAGTATTTGGGAGGTGCTTGTGATGGTGAGGGGGGTAACAAGGCTCTTAATAAAGGCCAAGCTCTGTTTTGGCTACAGTACCTCGGATCAGAGTATAAGTGTTTGGGAGTGTCTTGAACCCAGCAACTGTATATGCACAATCTGTATAAAGAATTGTATTTGTTTTTGCCTTTCCAGGAGAGCCAGAAAGCAGGGATTGCTAGGGCATGAGTTCCAAGGGGGATTTTGCAGAGAAATTGTTGTCAGAATGTGCCTAGGTAGTTGGGGTCTGGAGTTGTCAGTTCCCCTACAAATGTACCTAGGAATCATGCTTGGTTCTCGGATATATGTAGGCACATTGTCCCGGCAATATCTCCCCTTGAAAATGCTTGCGCGATTCACCGCTAGGGTTCCCTGCTTCAGCACAGCCCAGAAAGGTAAATGGGGCATAGGGATGTATAGTGTCCCTGCAACTATGAGGGGTCCCTAGGTTAAGGGGGATACCCAGTTATTGCCCAGGTACCCCAGAACCTGTATTGGAGTTCATGGGCACTCCAACCATAAGTATAAGGTTGTGAGGGGACTCAAAGTCCAGTCCGAATCCCTTAGATAGTGTGTGGGGAATAAAGGCTAGTAGAAAATAAAGTGCAGCTTTCTATTCTATTCCCCATACCCAGAGACTTAGGATATATTAAAGTATATTTTATGAACATCGTGTTTAATATGGTATATACTGTTGTGCATGAGCTGGGACTTTCAGAACCAATGTTCCGACAGGCTGCCAGGGCTACCAAGTTGGTGCCAGTGAGTCTGCTGAACATCGGAGATGAAAGCCACCAGAGGATGTCAGGAGTGTGAAAGCCATTTGGGTAGCATGGAAGGGTTTGTCCCACCAGACTTGGAGGAGCCTGACCCAGTGGTTGGCTTCTGAATAGCAAGGGATTAAGGGGGTAAACTCACGCATGCTCCTTGGCAAATTCAGATTCCCTGCTTACTCGGCATTCCAGACTGGCTTCGCTCTGATTGGCTGTTGAGAAAGTTCCCACATTCGGATTGGCTGTAGTATTTTGTGAATGAACTCCAAAAGTCACCAGTTTGCCCACTTTTGGCGGCCAGGTTCTGAGCATTGAACGTAGCAGTCGCAGCTGGGATTTCAAGCCGATTTTAGTTCCAGGACGTTTGGAACTAACTCCCGGTCAAGCAAAATCAAGTGCTCCGGAGAAAAGGGAGCGGTGGCGCCTGCGAGCTGCTGTAGGAAACACAGGTCTACATTACATTGCAGTGTATACAGTAGAATGATAGCCCATAAACCACCCTGAGGTCACGTCCTCGTACCAGTCTGAGAACTTAATTACTTATTCTGGCAAATAGACTTATTACATTTGAAAGCCAACTGTACAAGGTCATTGGCTTGTTTCTGCGTCAGGGCACCTATTTTAAATTTATGAGGTGAGTCGTAATATCACTGATTAAAAATGATTCCATTCGGTATTAATGGAGATGTCATATGTTCTGTCGCAGAAGCTATCACTGTGATCTAGCCCCTGGAAATATTTTTTATAGGGTTGTGTTGTAATGAAGAATGTGTCTTCTGTTCTTAGAATTTGAATTGTTTCTCATTTATATAGAAAGAGCCGAGATGAAGACAGATATTTCTCTACCTTTCAGCTACCTTTAGCCAGTGTCATACAGACCCTTATATTGTGCAACATTTCTCTGATTTTAATCCACTTTCAGAAATGTGCATGCGACTGCCAGGAAAGATACAAAAGTTAGCGTCTTTTTGTGAGGGTAATTAGAATGCAGATTAATTTCATTCATTTGTGAATTTCAATAAAAATGTGCAGAAACACATGCAAAGCGAACCATATGTGTGACCAGTGGCGTAGCTAGCCATGCGCGGGCCCCCGGGCTTTCGGGCCCTTGCATGTGCCTAAATGTGAATATACACATCCTGCTGATTTCTATTTATCTGGATGATTGTAATGACTCATAAACATTATATAGAGAAAAAGTATCCTACGGGCTGCAGTCTTAGAACAATCTTCCTTGTTGAAAAATTACTTTCAATCAATATGTGTTTTAAAATGACACTGCAGAAGAACTGGAAATATATACACTCAAATGTTTTAAAAGCCCTGTATAGTCTGGAGCTTGACCCTTCTATCAATAATATTAGTATTTAGCTGGATAGGTGCATCTCTCTTTGTGAAAATAATCTAATGTAGAGATTACTGTGTTGTGTCACCCTTAGTGAAGCTCATACTAGTGAGTATTACTGATAGTAATCAGTTGACAAAATATATATGTAGCCAAGTGCCCCTGGCTACAGTCTTCTACTGGCCTCAACACTGTAAGTCTGATAGGAACAGGCAGTGTTGGTGTTAAACTCCTGCGCAGGGCCTAGCCTGCAGTTGCAACCTTGATGGGTACTATGTTGCCATATCCAGGGGCAGGCCTAAACCAGCAGTTGGAGTGTCATACCTGGGGAGGGTACTGACTGGGTCACATGTATATAGTGTGATGCCTGTCAGCACCTGGACCTGCCCTTTTATGGGGCGGGGTTTCAAGCCTTTCCCCCCATGTATAAAAGCTGGCACTCCACCAAATTGAGGTTGCTGATTATGGGACAGTGTGATACCCTTTTCCCTACCAGAGGGTCAAGGAGATTGGGAGGGCTCTTGGGGCGTCAAACCCCTGGGGTTTGCTCTAGGGCTGGAGGACAATCATTCGGTTATACAATAAAACTTCCGTTGGACCAACTATGGTGTGTGATTATTGGAAAAGAGTTTTGTCTGTGGGGACAATCCTGCGCTGCACAGTAGGAGCCAAGAGAAAGTCTGCCCTATTGCTACTACAAAACTAAAACTGCATAGCCACGCAGACCTCCTGAACCAGCAGGTGATCTACAGTACCCAGGATAAACACCCATATAGTGGTCAGATCTTCTGTGGCAGGGGGGAACAGGTGCTACATTTGGAGGCGCTGCTGAGATAGAGCAACATGGGCGGCAGAGTATGGCTGGGAAACCCACTGAAGGAGAAGTGAATAGGGGCACTCACTGTATCCAGACCAGAGCGGTCCCAGTCGGCTGCTAGCGGAACATGCTAGATTGATAAAAAAGAGAGATTTGGAACACCCGGTATCAAAGCACTTTATGGAGTGCAAACACGGGGGCATCGATAATTTTCAATTCTTTGGTATTGAACATGTAGCTCCATTGATCAGAGGGGGTGACAGATTAAATTCCCTCAATAAGAGAGAAATGTATTGGGTATTCACTATGGATACTCTATACCCCAAAGGATTAAATGTTGAATGGGAACTCAAACATTTTTTGAGAGATTAACATCATATAATGTTACATCCATTTTGTAGTTCCCTTGTATACATTTGCCCTTGGGTTATGGGATATTGTATATATTCCATATTGATATACTAGATAGGGTCAGTTCATGCAATTTATACGTGTGATACTAACTATTATTTTTATATGTATTATATCTTGGTTTTCTGATTATTACCTGATTTATGATTTACTTTGTTCAATAGACATGAGGTTTTCTGTTTTTATTTGTATTTTTTTTAAAGTTTAGCATTAAAATTAGTTTTTAATCTAGTGTTTACCTTAGTATAACTTAGCATTTTGTATCCCATTTTTTTTCTTGTCTATAAGGATTTGTTTCCCTGTTGATTGTGATCACACTTGACAATTTGTTATACCTTTCAAGGGATTGGCTGAGAAAATTAATTAATCATATTCTTCAGCTGATTCAATATAGGAATGTCCTTTATAACAAGTTGATGTGTATCCTGACAGGTTACTCTTTGATAAAGCTCTTTGTGCGTGAAACATGTCAGAGTGTTGTCAGGACTCCTCCCTCCTGTTCTTTTAACTTAATAAATCGCTGAAAGAACCTTTTCATGTTCTATGTTACACTGGTGGGCTGTGCTCCGGTTTCTGTGTGGATCAAGATTGTGTTCTTTTTCTACCTGGAGACACGCTACTTTGAAAACGCTGTTCAAAGGCTTCGTTTACATCTCTACTGACGCCCCTTCCCGGTATCATTGGAGCACGGCAGCCTATCCGGTCGGGGAGTTATGCGGCAATTGAACTGACTAAGAGGTCACACTGTGACTGCGTCTGCATCGCGGTGCGTATATTTACACTTGGGAGCCTTCCTATTGCCCTTCCTTACAAATGGGGATCACGCCCTCGTAGGAGCTGCTTGACTCCTGCTTGGTGATTACTTCCCTGCCTGACGCCGCGCTACTCATCACCGGGATCTGCTGAATGATACTGTTGGCTACCGTTGAGAATTGGGGTCTTGCTGAAACCTTTCATCACCAGTCTGGTAGTCCGTGAGTAATGAATTGCAACGTGATTGTGCTGTATGTGACAGCCAGTTGTTCATCTAGCCACATATTCATTGAATCAGAAAAACCTCTTTGTCATTTACTGTTTGCTGTACATACAATTGAAGTGGCATTTACTCATAGACACACAGACACAGACTTATACTTACTGGACTCAGCTAATTATTACACAGCGTTTTCCTAGCTCTACACCTTCACTATTATTTTTTAGAGCATCAGATTTCTGGGCTGTTTTCAGTCCAATATTATCTATAGGTCGCTAGCAGCGTACCCACAGATAAAGTCCGCTGAAGATGCAACCCCATCCACTACCGCATGAGAGGTGCCTGATAAGCACTGTATCAAGGCCATAATTTTACCTTGTCCGGAACGTTACGCAGATCTGAAAGTTGTCTGAACCACACTGTATCAGTGCCGGGTCCCTTCTACTTCCGATGGCGGAGGGATGTCTGAACCACACCGTATCGTGCCAGATGCCGCCGATGGTATGCCTATAGGGGATGGTCTTGAAAGATAGCACCCAGCGTTGGACTATCTGTCGGGTGCATTTATGCCGGTACGTTCCAGGGTTGAGAGGTGCCTGAACACCACCGTATCATCAGCTGAAGACATGCTGCAGCACATGCCCCAGGGGGATGTGACTTGAAAGATAGCACCCCCCACGATGGGTCTGTAGTGTGTGCTCCACTACTATGAGCTAGATCCGCGAGTGGGATAGGGTGCTCAATCAGAGACCTGGCGTGAAATATAGTCCCCCCCCATATTGGGACTATCTGCTCGCAGTTGGGGAGGAACAGAGTGCCTTTGGAGCATTCCAGCCGGTGTGGGCGCTTGAAAAAAAACAGCCCCCCTATGATGGAGCTCATCGCAGCCACTAAAGGAGTAGAGTTCAGGGTCCCTGAGGAGGATCCTGGAGTCTGATCGTTGTTCCTGCCGAATAACAGAGGAATCACGTGGTGAGTTGCAAGATGCAAGCTCGCTGTTGCGAAATATCTGGGATTGGTGCCAAAGTCCATAGCCACGCCCCTATATTCCGACTGGAACTACTGATTTCACAGAGGGAGGAGTCGAGGAGCCAAAGGCTCAGTATGGGGTGTTACCAGATGCAATGCCTCCCAAGCCCAGAAGCACATTGTCAGAAGGTTTACCATTGAACTATCTCTGGTTCTACTACTATGGATAAGCTTCCGTTCCAGCGATATGCGCTGCCTGGAAGCATTCTAATGATGCGGACGCAGAGAGGGACTACCTGACCATACTATCCAATCATTTTCACTCTCGCCGTTTCGCTTCCCGCATTGTGTTTTTCGGGGAATACTATAACCCCAGCTCGGACTCAGGAGCAGAGTCCCTGGGCACTCGCCATTTACTAGAGAGCGGTTATGCCAGCCCGGCGGAGCCCTGAGAACCCAATCAGGACTTACCTGTTTCCACTCTGGCTGGAATGAGGGGTTCTTGTTTAGCCTGGAGGTGTCATTGCCCAGCTTTGCCCAGCCAAAAGAGCCCAGCTGGACGCTCTCCACCCTGCATCCCGTGACCAAACTTTCCCATGAGCTGACACCGATGGCGATCCCAGCGTTCAGACGGATGATCGGCGAGGGTGCGTCCATCATCGAGGTACCAGACGGTGCTTCCCGATATACCGGCCGTCTCTGCGGATCCCGCAGCCGATGACTACCCAGCTGTGGTGTCCAGGATGTCGATCCAGCATGGTCGGCAAGCCATGAGAATGCTCACCATTTTCTACAGCAGCACCGGGAGATGCAGCAAGCCCGAGCACACACGAAAGCCTACGTGGCCACCGCTGAGGAGCTTGTGGATTAATATCCACGACACGAGCGGGCCCGTGAGCATATTTCAACTCCGCAGACCGAGGCAGAGGAGGCCCCGATAAGAGTACCGGCTGGTAATACTTTTGTTGCTTCTCCCACTGCTCCTCCGACGCTGCCGGTGGGGGGCTATTCCTGCTGATGACCTTGTTCATCGGGGTCTTCCAATTGATCCTCCTGCAACGTTGAGTACTTCTGCAGCCCTGCCTGTGGTGTTTCGGTGCCGGGAGGGGGAGCTAGACCAATCGTTGATTAAGGCCAGCACTGGGGCTGTGGTCCCCGAACCTCTGGACCTGAAAGCCCAGATCCGGACTGTCCAATGCCCAAGGCCGTGTGAGGCCCATTTGCCGTTCATGAAATGTATGTGATTGTGTGACAATAAAGAATTTATACAGATGCAGCGGCCATTATTTTAACAAATCACGCGTTGTATACCTCGGAATACCCATGTCATGGCGCGGGATTTCTTCCAACCGTACCGCCTTAAGGCGTTAATGCAGGCGAGTGCAGAAAATGCATTTTAGTGTTCTGGATTTTAAACACATGAAATTGACACAGTAGCACAGTAGCACAGTAGCACAGTACTGTACACATTACAATTAATTCATTTCATTGCATTTAATTGCACACAATCCATGAAATTCCAACAAAACAACCGCGATAAACACGTGTGCCTGGGGCGATTGGCCGCGTTCATGCCGCGTGGAGTACAGCAATGCACACGAAAACGACGCCGAGATTTGTTTCAATAACGGCCGCTGCATCTGTATGTGTTTTACCTTTCCAGGGGTGCCA
The DNA here is from genome assembly GCF_040206685.1 of Ascaphus truei. Classification (NCBI taxonomy): domain Eukaryota; kingdom Metazoa; phylum Chordata; class Amphibia; order Anura; family Ascaphidae; genus Ascaphus; species Ascaphus truei. Next base: position 410,936,213 of record NC_134486.1, on the reverse strand, counting down.
GCGAGCAGAGATTGTTAGTCTATGAGTTTCAGGGGGGATTTTGCGAATAAGGTCTTATCATATTGTACAGAAAAAAGAAAAAGAAAACAGCGCAAAAAAACCTCATAGTGTAGTATTAAAATAAATTTTATAGAGTAATTGGGTGATTATTGCACGTACATCAATAAAAGCATAATTCAGCATGACATGTTTTGGACATGTTACCACTCGCGGGAAACAGCTATGTGCAGGCTGGTGTGTATCTGGATCCTCCTCTGGTCCTCGGTATACAGCTCAGCAGAGGGTTGCACGTCTCTTTGGAAGTCCTCTCCGTATGATGTTCACCAGTCTCAGGCGGGCCGCTTGGTGGGAAGTTTGAAACTCCTTTAGGGATCTCCCTGCAGCAGCCGTCAGCTCCGACACGGTGTTCTCACAGGCAGTTCCGGATTGTCCGCAGTAGCGTCTGACGTCATCAGACGGCGCCCGTCTGCACTCGCGTCTCTCCGCTCACAGTGTTCAATAGAGTGGAAGTCCCATAAACCGCATGCATGAAATATGCAGTAAAATAAAGCCGCAATGGGGTTCAGATAAGGAAGGTATTGAAGAAGTATTCATTACGAAACGCGTAGGAGAGGGCGCGTTCCAATACCTTCCTTATCTGAACCCCATTGCGGCTTTATTTTACTGCATATTTCATGCATGCGGTTTATGGGAATTCCACTCTATTGAACACTGTGAGCGGAGAGACGCGAGTGCAGACGGGCGCCGTCTGATGACGTCAGACGCTACTGCGGACAATCCGGAACTGCCTGTGAGAACACCGTGTCGGAGCTGACGGCTGCTGCAGGGAGATCCCTAAAGGAGTTTCAAACTTCCCACCAAGCGGCCCGCCTGAGACTGGTGAACATCATACGGAGAGGACTTCCAAAGAGACGTGCAACCCTCTGCTGAGCTGTATACCGAGGACCAGAGGAGGATCCAGATACACACCAGCCTGCACATAGCTGTTTCCCGCGAGTGGTAACATGTCCAAAACATGTCATGCTGATTTATGCTTTTATTGATGTACGTGCAATAATCACCCAATTACTCTATAAAATTTATTTTAATACTACACTATGAGGTTTTTTTGCGCTATTTTCTTTTTTCTGTACTAGCTGGATAGCTGAGCCATCCCCTAAGAACAGCGGCACAAAACCTCCTTATACCAAGGTTGTATTTATCTTGATCACAATATCACTTAATCCTTATACACCACTAATGAGCGCAATATCTGTTTGTTTCACCCTTATCATATTGTGCATAGATAGTCGGGGTCCAGAGTTGCTGGGTGCCCCAATAATGTACCCAGGAATCAGGTCAGGCAGCCCGGATACATGTAGGCACAAGGCTCCGGTCAAAATCCTGCTCTGGAAACGCTTTTGTGACTCTCTGCTAGGACTCCCTGCTTCAGCACAGACCAGAAAGGTAAGCGGCGCATATGGGTATAAGGTATCCCCAGGACAGTACCAGTGTCCCCCCAGTAACAGAGGGATCCCCCATTCAATGCCCGGTTTCCCATAACCAGTATAGAGATACTGGGGGTACTTCAACCATATATAAGGTTGCGAGGTTTTTATGAAACCTAAGTCCGGTTTCCAAAGGGAATGCGATACAGCCATGAGAATGAATCTAAGGGTTTTTTCATTCTACCTTGGGACTTAGAAAAATATGGGAAAATACATTTTGTTTCATAATGTTTTAATAGTACATATCTTTGTGTACGGTATAATGAGCTGTGGACCTCCAGGTCCATGGTTCTGAGAGACCATGTGTCTACCAAGCTTTGTGCCACCAAGTCTGCTCGAGTCCCGGACATGGAAGCCTCAGAGGTTGCCAAGGTGTGAAAGCCATTTGGGCAGCGGGGTTAACCTCAAGTACTCACGTCCTGGGATGAATGGGAGTCATGTCATCGGACTACCATTTGCCAGCCCAGACTTTGAGGAGCCTAACTCCTCGGGTGGCTTCTGACTGACAGGTGGTAGAGGTGCCAAGTTGGCGCATGCCCTTGTCAGAATCGGAATCCGTGCTTGCCCGGCTTAGATGGAGTGGCAGCGCTCTGATTGGTTTATAGGATTTCTCCCACGCTCGGATTGGCTGGAGTATTTAATGAATAAAGCTGAAATACTATAAGAAAGCCAGCAGCCAATCCGGTCGCGAGATTCACTCAGATTCTAAGCGCCAAGACAGCAGCGGCAAATTCAAAATCACCAAAAGATGCTAAGAGAGAAATACCAGTGATTCGGCTTCAGAATTTTCAAGGCAAGAAATTTTCTTAGTCTCACTTTTCGGGGCCAAGTTCTGAAAATAGAATGTAGCGGTCGCGGCTGGGATTGCAAGCCGAAAAGAGTATCAGGCCGTTTGGTACTATCTCCCGGTCAAGGGATGTCGGCAGCTCCGGAGCAGATACAGCGGTGGTGTCAGGAACTTCATGCCGATTTGAGTTCCAGGACATTTCGGGACACGTCCCGGTCAACCTAAAGACTTTGCTTTACCTCTTATTTCACTTAGGAAAGTCTAGTTTTGTAGCCCAGACCCCCAGTAAGTGTGTTTTTCTTCTGTATTTTGTAACCCACTGTGTATATGTCTGTTTCTATAAAATTAATGACAATTTGTTTTACTATCTTGTTTTGTTCAGTGAGTGATCCCGGTAAAAAGGTGTAAATACCTGGTCTCCCGTGACAACTAACTAACCACAAATTCCCAATAAATAACTCAAATGTAAGTGCTAACGACGGTGTCCCTAAGTCGCCAGATATTCTTTATCCGTGAGCTGCTATATTTTGATAGCGTCCAAACGCCAAACAGCTCCCACACTGAGATCGGTGTGACACCCGGCACGTCCCTGCTGACGCCAAAAGAAACTCATTATTATGATATGAGTGTAATAACTCCCAGCACATCGTGTTGTGATCTGAATGAAAACGATACAAGTGAAAGCAAATATGTTAATAACAATAATAAAAACATTCTTATATCTTAATCACTCGAACTATGGCAAGTCTTTTTTACTGCATATAGTACGGTATATAAACTGTGCTCTCCAGAGTCACTTCCAGTTTTGTCGTCCCCCCCGTGTTAAAACCGCCCCCCAAAAACAAGACAACCAATAGAAAGTTGCAGAATGTCTTGATAAGGCTACAGCTTTCTATTGGTTTTCCAGAGTGAGACTGTCCTGGATGTTACATTGTTTACCCAGCTCAATAATACAGTATTTTAGATAATAATAAGATTAAATATATAAAATAGCCCTACATACTTATAACTGCCAGCATATATTCTGAAAGTTAGGTACCATTACTCTTTCCTAGATCTGTCTCAGCATCTCCCCTCATGAAATCCCTCTCCTGGCTTCCGATCAAATCCCGCATCTCACACTCCATTCTTCTCCTCACTTTTAAAGCTTTACATTCTTCTGCCCCTCCTTACATCTCAGCCCTAATTTCTCGTTATGCACCCATCCAGACTCTTGCGTTCTTCTCAAGGATGTCTTCTTTCTACTCCCTTTGTATCTAAAGCCCTCTCCCGCCTTAAACCTTTTTCAGTGACTGCCCCACACCTCTGGAATGCCAATCCCCTCAGTACCCGACTAGCACCCTCTCTATCCACCTTTAAAACCCACCTTAAGACACACTTGCTTAAAGAAGCATATGAATAGCACTGTGGATAATCATGGACAAATGATACATAAAGCTTGGTCCCCTGCAGACGAACTTACCAGAACTCCCTCCTACTGTCTCTGTACGTTCTCCCTACCTACCAATCAGACTGTAAGCTCCTCGGAGCAGGGACTCCTCTTCCTTAATGTTACTTTTATGTCTGAAGCACTTATTCCCATGATCTGTTATTTATATTATCTGTTATTTATTTGATTACCACATGTATTACTACTGTGAAGCGCTATGTACATTAATGGCGCTATATAAATAAAGACATACAATACAATACAATACATTGGTACAGTATATGATAATTCATTTACAAGTGTGAGCTCAACTAGTTTCTGTTGTCCAGCGGTAGAAATACTGAACAGAGTATATTTTGAAATGATAGCTTTGTGTTTATAAATGATGTTTGTAGTAAATGAATAAGTCCCACGGATGAGAGAACTCTGTCCTCTCTGGCAGCAAAAATGGTAAAAGTCCAATATACCCTACTGATATTCTGGTAAACATTGGGGATTATTCATAGTTTCTTTTTTTCCTCATGTATTGAATATATCTTGTATGTTTCAGGCCCATGTTATCACATTGTTGGTTCCCAATAAACAGAGAAATAAAATGACTTACCCAAGAGTTAAAGGAACCAACATTGGGAATCACAGCATATCATTCACATGCTTTCAATGCAGTGATGTTACCACTAATCTATTCGGTCCTTATGCATAATGTATCTGTAAAGAACACAAGCACCAGTTGCAGCCCAGGATGTTCCACGAGAGCCGACTTGTAACTCCTCTCATATGGAGCTTTCAATAATGTGCAATGCAAAGTACCCCTGCACCAAAGGGTTTTCTAGTACACACAACTGAATGACCAGGGAGTATCAGTCACCAACCAGCTGTCACTTGTCATGTCCCTGCCTCTGTATCTGGACTGATTTAATTTGTCCCATTCAAGGTAAGAGCCCTCAACAGGATGATGCACGATCCGTGTGCATTGATTATCAACTTGGAAATCAATGTTAATTTAATTGTTTAAAGTGGAGCTGCAGAACGGATCAGTCAAATGCTAGTTGGAAAATTATATAACGGAAATAGCCGTGTTAGTCCAGTTGCGATAGTGCAGACTAAATGAGTTCTTCAGTATTAGGTGATACCTTTTTTATTTGGACTAACAATTTATGTCAAGGGATAAGCTTTCAAGAGTTCTGCTCTCTTCCTCAGGTCTGCAATACCGATTAACAATGGAATCTACAGATGCAGCCACGAGTATTCGAACACTTGCCTTGGAAAATCTGGGGCAATCTCCCAGTAATGCTGCAACATTTCTGTGACATTTCTTCAGATAGACTAATGGGCAGACTAAATTCAGTTTGAAAGGGACTGCCAGGGACCCCCGCTGTGTTAATCCTGTGGGCCATGCAGAAATGTCACAGAAATGTTGCAGCATTACTGGGAGATTGTCCCAGATTTTCCAAGGCAAGTGTTTGGATACTCGTGGCTGCATCTTTATGGCTAAAACAGTGTTTGGGAGAGCTGGGGGAGGGAGGGGGGGCAACAGAGATGTACTGTAGGTAAGGCAGGGTGAGAAAGTGTTTGAAGACATTGAAGGGTGTAAACGGTGACAAGGAACAGCATGGAGAGGGAAGGGGATGATGTGGGGGGGAGCGGGTGGGGCAGGCGGAAAGGTGTGGATAAGAAGAGAGGCAGGCAGGATAATTTCAAACAATTTTGATAGTGTGTGAGAAACCCCATATCCGCATAAAGTCCTTTTGTTTTGGTGTCAAATAATCTTATTATTCTGAGTTCAAATGTTTACCATTCTTGGGTGCGTTTAAACATTCCATTGAGGATTTTTATTTTTAAATCATTTATGGAATGATCTGGTTGTGAAAAATGAGGTCTAATCATATTCGTGGTATATATAATGTATGGCTGTTGCGTTGGGCTTTGTCTTTTAGTGGCAAAATCATTATTTTTTTTAGTACACTTTTACCTTGAAAGTTATTTATTTATTTATTTTATTAGAAGGGTACAAAGAACATGTTACATAGCACAATTTCACAGTTATTTCACTTATAACACTTTTGGCATCTTTCTTTTGTTGTGCTATTTTGTTGGTAATTGTTAATCCACTGATGTGGGTAGTTGCTTGGTAACCCCTTTGAGATTTATTGTTTAATTGAGTCCTGTTTGATAGGTATAGAAAATAGATTCAGAAGGAAGGAAGAGGGGAGGGGGGAAGAGAGAGAGAGAGGTAGGGTGGGGGTGGTGGTTCCCGATTATGAGGGGCTGTCTAAGTTGCCTTAGTTTTAGGAACATCACCTTACCCTGCTCCCTTCGGGATCTTCCTTTTACCTGCCTTCTTTTGGTCCCAAACTACTCTGTGGACCATAGCTCCCAAACCCTATCGAATCGTTCTGTTTGTTTGATTTATGTGGGACGATAGCTTTTCCATCTGCCTCACATTCTCGATTCTTAGTATGACTTTGTGCCTAGACGGAGGGTTTATATTCTTCCAGGCTTCTGCTATGGAGCAACGGGCTGCTGTAAGAATGAAAGAAATTAATTTGGAAACCGGGCTCTGCACTTCTTCCACTAGTTTGGCTAGGAGAAAGGTCAGGTGTTCAAGCGGAATCCTCAGCTCCGTGTTTTCATAGATCAGGTTTTGTATCATGGACCAGAACTTCTGGATGTGTGGACAAGACCAGCAGATGTGAGCCATGTCTACTCTCAAACCACAACCCCTCCAACACACATCTGGTGTTCCCGGATATATCTGGCTCAGCCTACTCGGGGTTAGGTACCAGCAAAATAGAATTTTGTAAATATTTTCTTTCGTAACCGTTCAAATTGATGTTTTGGCTGCCGCTTCCCAGATATCCCTCCAGTCCTCATTATCAATATCTATGTTGAGGTCTTCAGCCCATTTCAGCATATAATTGTGGGATTGGGAGGTTGCGTGAGAGTCTAGTCCCGTGTATATCTCCGAGATCAAACCCCCTGTGTGGGTGCCCTCTGAGCAAATTCTTTCGAATTTCGTGATTTTAGTGAGTTTGGCTGTCTGTGAGATCGTTTGTAGATAGTGTCTAATCTGTAAATAACTGAAAATAGATAGGCCTTGTTTTTCGGGTTTCTGCTTAAGGTCTTGATAGGAGAGGATCTTTTCTCCCTCGATTAGATCTTTTGCAGTTATGATATTCATATTTTTTCATCGCTCAGCATAATTTGGAGAGCAGCCTTGGGGGTAGCTTGGGTTGTAGATGATCGGAGTTAGCATGGAGGGGGACGCGGAGAGAGAGTATCTCTTTTTGCTCTTAGACCAAATTTCCCAAGTGCATCTCATCGAGCCCAGCTTAAATCTTCCAGCCGAGCCCTCTCCTTCCCGGCAGTCCCAGAGTACTGCCCCGAGGCTGGAAGGGGCTGCGTAAGTAGCCTCTATCCCCAGCCAGCCACAAGATGCTGGAGGGCAGTTCCACATCACTATTTGTTTTAAGTGGGCCGCTTGGTAATATTTGGTAATGTCCGGGACCCCAATACTTCCCCCTGACTTTATTGCTAACATAACCGACCTCGCTATCGTTGGTCTTTTGTTCTTCCATATAAATTGGAATATCTTATTTTGTATATTTTTGAGCTCCCTTAATGGGACCTTTATCGGGAGTGTTTGAAAGAGATAAAGAAGTCTAGGCAGTATATTCATTTTGATCGTTGCTATCCTCCCGATCCAGGGTATTTGGAAGTCATTCCAAATCTGTAAGTCTTTTTTGATTTTTTCAAAGAGGGGAGGAAAGTTATTTTGGTACAATGAGTTGTACTTGTGGGTTATATAGATCCCTAAATATTTGATCTTTTCCTGGCTCCATTTATAATTAAAATTTGCCTGCAGTAGTTTAACTTCCGGGGCGGGTACTGTTAAATTTAGTGCCTCAGACTTGTTGATTTTGTACCCCGAAACTTGTCTGAATTGATCTAGTTGGGCTTGTAGGTTTGGAAGGGATATCAGTGGGTTGGCTTGGGACAGAATTATATCATCTGTGAAGAGAGAGATCATACAGTTTGCCTCGCCTATCTGTATACCTTGGATATTGACGTCATCTCTAGTTCGAGCAGCCAGGGACTCAATTGATAATGCAAAAAGAAAGTTATTTTTTAATGAATAAAAGTCTCAGTATCCTACACATATAATTCTATCACTCGTGTATATTTACATCATTTATTGAAGGACAAAGGTGAACCAAATAGCGTAACAATGTTTAAGTGATATATATTGATGTACAGTAGAAGACGATATTACCCCCTGCTCACAACCACACACAGAAAAAATAACACCTTAAATTAGCAGTGGAAAATCCAGGGTGGCAGCCTAAAAATTCAAAGCTGGCACCTGTGTGTTTCAGTGCTGACTAACCTGTCAGTCACCGCTGCGACTGTTTGACAGCGCAACCTATCGTGTTTCAAGCTAAGCTGTGCTGATCAGGCCGGTAGAGGGAGAAATGTGTGTGTGGGGGGGAGAAATGTGGGGGGATGTGACTAGCCACCCCCGCTCTCATTTCTCCTAGTACACCTTAAAGTAGCAGTTCAAGCTGCCGTTTTTAGAAATTTTTTTTTCCCCCATTCAATATGTGCATCAATACAATCTACACACTGACAAGTGATTAGTTAATTTGCTGATCCGTTTTCCTGTGATCGATCGGCAAAGATTCGGCTCGGCGTTTGACTAAATCACTGTCAGTGCTGTAGAAGAGTACCCAAGATGCAAAGTTCTGTGTGGAAGTGTAACGAGTGCTCACCACAAACTAGACGGGACCGCGAGGTTGAGGTGGGGATGTTAGAGTACACTGACCTCCAACCGCGAGGCCGTGTCCGGAGTGCAGAGTAAAGGTCGTGTAGCTGGGTAAGGATAGGAGAGATCAGAATGGTCGTATATACTCGCCGTGGTCAGGGATTGGAGAAGTCGGATAGTCGTTGTGCGGTGCCAGGGTCCAGGGGTAGAGAAGGTAGAAGTCTAATAGCTAGCCGAGGTCAAGGGTCAGAGAAGGTGGAGGTCCAGGTACAAGCCGAGGTCAAAACAGGAACAAGATAAGCAAGACAAGGTCAGACAAGGGCAGCAAGGTGTTTACGGAAAACGCTACGATACATGAACAGAATTTATGCTCAGCCAGTTTGCAGCAGGGCTGGCTGAGTATTTAAGGAACAGGCAACCAATGGTAGGAGAGCACATAGCTGCAGAGTAATGAATGAGAACCGCTCCTTGACATATTCAGTCCACTGGTAGGCAAGGGCGGGGAGGAGTACAGGTGTGGAATTAATACTGATGGAGTTAACCCCTTGTATGTCCATGGTAGTGCAATCACGGGGCGGAGCCTGACCGAGATCCGTGCGGTCAATCCCCCTGTTTGAGTGGCGAGCATCGGCTGCTTCATCACGGGATGCGTCACAGGGGTGGGGCCTAAGCACTGGATGTGGGGTGTCCCCCAACCTGGTAACGCGGCGCGCGTCACTCGTGCCGTCACGGGGACGGGGTCGACGGACAATCCTCACAGGAAGATCATGTGACCAGGCAGTCACTAGATACAATTGGTGCACTGCTGGAGAAAGGACAAAAGGGGTGTGCCAGAGCCTGTCTTAGAAGAGGAAGGGGATGTGACTTTGTAAATGTTTGCTATAGAAACAAAAATGCTTGTTACATTAGAATACATTAAGTATTTTCTCATAGTATAGAACTGATTTATTAAAAAAACACACACAGGTAGGATATTGCTTGAACTGCAGCTTTAACTTGTGGCAGGTGGGGAAAGAGGGGTTTGTCAGTGTCTGTGTGTGTTTTTGTGTCTCAGTGTGTGTGTGTGGGTCTCCGTGTGAGTGTGCATGTCTCAGTGTGCGTGTCTGAGGGTGTGTCTTAGTGTGTCTCAGTGTGTGTCTATTTTTCAGTGAGTGTGAGTGTATGTCTCAGTGTGTGTGTTGCTCAGTGTATCTCGGTGCGAGTATATAGCTATATAGCTTTCACTAGATAAAACAAATAGGTACCGCTAAATCTTAAAGTGTGTGTGAGTGATCTAATGTTCAAAATACAGAATATAAGGTGGCTACCTAATAGTGATGTGAAATAAATGATATCTCTGGCGCCTAATACGTATATAATACATGTAGCAAACAGTAAATAAATTATAAATATACAACCAGGACTGGCAGTAGAATCAGATTCCGGGATGTGGAATCATGTACATGAAATATAAAAACAAAGACAATACATAGTGTAATACTGAAAAATTATAACAATATGCCACTAGACAAACAAACAAACAGTACAAACAATGTAACGTGTGGAAGCTAAAACATATGACAGATGAACTGCATAAAATAAAATACATTTAATAAAACAACATGGTAAGTATGACACTGATCGGTGAATAATCTCCCATTGGAGTGAGTCCCACAAATAGCTCCGCTGCTCTAAGTGAAAGGCCCACTTACCAGAAGGAAAGTGGTAGCAGGCAGTGGATAAATCTGAGAGAATCCCCTCTCATCTGTGGCACAGACGTCCTGGCTCATCTATTCGATGTGGATGGTGTCTCAGTTCCCGGCAAGTGCTGGCTGGGCAGAGGATCACTCCCAACATGGCTAACCCCTAAAACTCCTGATGCACATATTGCCATTCAGGGATACTCAATTTCTAGGAGAGATAGGTCAAAGAGAGGAGGAGGGGTGTTATTTTATATTGCAGACACCTTACAATTTACACTGTTAAATTGCCCCCCAAGACCAACCTTTTTTGAAACTCTAGTTGGCAGAATCTGCCTCCCCTTCGTTAAGCCCGTCCTGATTGCTGGCATCTACCGCCCCCCTAAAGCCCCTCTACAATCTCTGACTGATATCACCCAGTTTCTTGGCTCCATTTCATCTCTGAATGAGAAGAGTGAGCTGCTAGTTCTTGTGGATTTCAACTTCAATTGGCTTGACCCTAAAAACCACAAAATCCACACACAAATCAAGTCGCTTAACCTATCGCAACTCATTTCCCAACCCACACGGACAAACCTGAAATCGCACAACCATTCCTTGCTTGACTGGATTCTCTCCTCAAATCCCAGCAGAATCCAATCATCTGGCATCCTTCCTGACATTTTCAGTGACCATGCAATAGTGTACTGTGTAAGGAAAATTAAACCGCCCCAATCAAGCCCTAAAGTTCTCCTCACTAGAACATTTAGAAACTTTAACCCACAACAGTTTCTGGATGACCTTACCAACTGCCCTTGGCACAGAATCGATTTAATTCCTGACCCTGATTCTGCGCTCGACTATTTCCAATCCGAGTTCTTAAAACTCTGTGATACCCATGCTCCACTACGCAGAATAAGGGTACGGGGTGCCCACCTTCCATGGGTTACACCTGACCTTATAGCACTCTACCAGTTCAGGGATGCCTTGTGGAAAAGCCACAAAATAACTGGCACTACCAAGGATCTCAATCACTACAGATGCCTGCGGAACATGTGCACAAGGCAAACAAGGCATGCAAAAGCACAATATTACTCTGACAATCTCCTCCAGAACACATCAAACCCAGCTAATTTCTGGAAGGTTATCAACAACATATTCCAGCCTTCTAACCATCAACACCCAAGTAATATCACCAAGGGTGATATTACTCTGACAAACCTCACCGACATTGCAAATGCATTCAATGATTACTTTGTGGGGTGTGCTACTAACTTATTAGCAAAACGCAACCCAAACCACAAACCTGAATCTCATCCTGGGAGTACCCCTATAGCCCCACCCCCTCCCAACATTGCCCACAATTTTCAATTTGGCCCAGTATCCGAAGAGCGCTTCTCAAATTAAAACTAAGCAGCCAATGTGGACCTGACTTACTACAATCTAGGTTCCTAAGACTTGGTGCCCCAGCAATTGCCAAACCAATTGCTTCCATAGTCAACTCTATCCTGTCTGCAGGCCATATCCCTAAGACCTGGAAAGCTGCCAGAGTTGTCCCAATCTTTAACAGTGGGGACAAAATCACTGTCTCAAACTACAGACCAATCTCCTTTCTCCCAATCCTATCCAAAGTCATGGAAAAATGTGTCCACTCCCAATTAAGCGATTACTATAACAAGACAAATTTCCCTAGCCAATTCCAATCTGGCTTTCGCCCCAAACACTCCACCGTAACTACCCTGCTAAAAGTTTGCAATAAAATCCAGTGTGGAATGGAACGGGGACAACTCACTGGTGCAGTATTCCTAGATTTTGCAAAGGATTTTGAAACTGTTGATCATGCTATCCTGCTCAACAAACTCCAGAGCTCTGGAATAGGGAAGCATGCTTTAAACTGGTTTCAGTCCTACCTATCAGGTAGATCCCAACATGTGTCCATCTCTGGCTCTAACTCTAACCCCCTTGGATATCACCTGTGGCGTCCCGCAAGGCTCTGTTCTGGGGCCCCTACTCTTCTCAGTGTTCATCAATGATCTTCCCACAGCTTGTAAGGAAGCCTCAATACACATGTATGCAGATGACACAATCCTATATGCACACAGCCATAGCCTCTCTGACCTTCAACACATACTTCAGTCTGACTTTTTCATACTCGAAAACTGGATTTCCCAAAACAAACTGTTTTTAAACACTGACAAGACTGTAACAATGGTGTTTGGGAACAAGACTAAATTTTTAAAGCTTCCAGCGACTGAGCTCCAGATTAGAACCAACACTAACACCACCCTAACTCCTGTTACTAGTTTTAAATACCTGGGCATATGGTTTGACTCCCACTTAAAATTCGGGGTGCACATTGATAACCTGACAACCAAGACCTATGCCAAACTAGGGGTACTTTACAGGAACAAATCCTCCCTAAGTCTCCTGGTCAGAAAACTTATCGCACAGCAGATGCTAATGCCAATTATTGCCTATGGAGACATAGTATATGGCTCGGCACCTCAAACCCACCTTAGCAAACTTAACACCCTCTACAATTCAATTTGTCGTTTTGATCTCCAATGCAACTATAACACACATCACTGCGAAATGCTCAAATAACTAGAGTGGTCATCACTAGAGTCTAGGCGCAAAGTTCACCTTTCCTGTCTTGCCTTCAAATTCTTTATGGGCAAGCTACCCAGCTACCTGAACAAGCTCCTCATCCCTTCCACATGCTTCACCTATCACCTGAGATCAGACTCCAAAAGACTGTTTGTCCCAAGGCTCAACAAAGTATCCGGCCGCTCCTCCTTCTCTTACCATGCACCCCAAAACTGGAACAACCTACCAGAGACTCTTACATCCACCACCAGTTTAAGTTCTTTCAAATCTAAGGCTGTCACACATTTTAATCTGGTCTGTAACTGTTTCATACGCCCATAATTTATATTATCTTTAACTGTGCATGCAACGTCTTGTATATAATGTATACCCTGCTCATTATGTAACTGTATTTGTAAACATGTATTATTTGTCTTAACTCTGTGCCCAGGACATACTTGAAAACGAGAGGTAACTCTCAATGTATTACTTCCTGGTAAAATATTTTATAAATAAATAAATAAATCTCGCGAGACCAGAGGAGACGCCGGAATAGTATCCACGCTCACAGATGGGGTCGGCTGAATCGGCATCAACAGATTCGCCGTGGAATGACAAACAGCGGGCTTGAAAGAGTATAGGCAGCAGAGTCAGCGGGACCACCCTACGCATTTCGAAAGACACGCTTTCTTCGTCAGGGGTATATGGTGTGACAGAAACCAGGGGATGGTAATAAATTCCATATATAGGGCTCCCAGGATACTGGACAGCTTCTATCCTGTTTAGGCTAGAAAGGGCAGCCTCAGACAGTTGCTGTACTAAGGGATGAGGGATCCAGACCAGAGTTTGTCTGCTGCCTGATTTCTGTCACCTGTCCTGCTAGATAGAAATCAGGTATTTTAGGCTGATTTCCTGGTTCCCCTCCCCTCTCCCCAAGAGACTGGAGGCAGGAATGCTGCTGGAAGCAGAAAGGTGAAAAGCCTCTCCCCAAACAGGTTAAATCATTCTGTTCCTTTCTCAACTTGTAAAGTTCCTTATTTTTGTTTGTTGGAAGCGGGCAAGCCGCCCCAACCCCAGTCAGGGTGAACCTCGGTTAAGTTATTGCTCAGATGAGCAGGATTTTGTTTTGCTTGTGTTTTGCTTTTGTATTCAGTGTGGAAGTCTCAGTGCCTGGGACTAAATAAACCAGGCAGTAGTCTGTTTAAAGGAACAGCACGTTACGCCTCGTCCTTTTTCCTACCCTAAAAGACCGTGTTCTAGCAGTCCCGGACGGACGGCGGAGCCCCAAAGTAAGCCGTTTGTCACAATGTATAATATCCCAGTGTGTCCATTTATATATGCGTCATTAATTAAAAAAATGCAGTGCACCTGAGTAAAGTTCCGCGCATGCGCAGTGGTTATAATTAACCACTTTGACGAATCAGCTTCCATGACAAGACAATTATGGCATCTGAACATGTTTTAGCTTCCACTAGTTACATTGTTTGTACTGTTTGTTTGTTTGTTTGTCTAGTGGCATATTGTTATAATTTTTCAATATTGCACTATGTATTGTGTTGGTTTTTGATATTTCATGTACATGATTCCATCTTCTTGGAGCACATCCCGGAATCTGATTCTACTGCCAGTCCTGGTTGTATATATAGCTTTCACGCTAAACATTTTTTTTTAATTTGCTAATTTATTTTTTAAAAATTACAAAGTGAACAGGACAGGTTCACACATCTCTATTGCCAGCTGGAATACTGTTATCTCTTAGATTTGGTGAATCAGGTCTCAGGGTGAAAAAACCCAACATTTTGATAAAGATCTTGCGTTCGGACGCTCAGTTTCAATCTCCTGGGTCTATTTACTGAAGTATTCCGGCTGCACAACGGGCAAAACCAGTTCATAAACAGCGGCAGGTTTATCAGAGAGAAGACTTAATCCTACTTATTTGAAAAATCTGGTGCTATTATTCAATGGTTTATTCAAGTTTTGCAGCTGGGAAACTTTAGTAAAAAAAACTCTGTGCCACCAAGTTCGCCAAGTTCCCTTTTGTCCGTATCTAATACGATACTGTATTGGAATAGGGCAGGAGTGGCCAACTCCAGTCCTCACGGGCCACCAACAAGTCAGGTTTTCAGGATATCTCTGCTTCAGCACAGGTGGCTCAATCAGTCTCTGCTTCAGTGCAGGTGGCTCAATCAGTGGCTCAGTCTTTGATTGAGTCACCTGTGCTGAAGCAGGGATATCTGGAAAACCTGACCTGTTGGTGACCCTTGGGAACTGGAGTTGGCCACTCCTGGGTTAGGGGCTCTTTGTGCCTGCAAACTCTACATAGTAGGACATAGTAGATTAGGTTGAAGAAATATCAATTTGATTAACACATTCTCTGGCAGAGAAGCCTAAAGATTGAGTCACAGAGCCAAGTACCTGCTTAGTGTATTTTCTGTGTAACTGCTATGTATAATAGTGTAGCCCCTTTACCCTCACCCTACATGAGATTAGGTCTGCTACTCCATATTTACTGCGGTGTGGTACGTACCTGTGAGGTTACAGGAGGGCTGAGAACTTCCCAGGTGGAGTGGGGAATCATCAGGACAGGTGTACAGGGTACCTTTGTTCATTGGTTGCAGCGCCTCAGTCAGCATGGATCCTCAGGATAGTAGGATGGCCCAGACTGACACCTTTCTTTAGCCCAAGACAGTGAATCACTCTGATAGATGTGTCCGTGGTATTTATTGCATGTTCAGGACCTTACAGAGGGTACATAACTTTCCTTGCTTCCCCTAGTGAAGGTATTCCTGATAGGGCTTGAGGCCCATACCAAGCTGTCTGCATGGTGCTCCTCCTGAGGCCTCCTAATGAGACCCAGGGTAGCTGGTACTCACTCCACAATGGGAGGAAAGAGACACAACCACTTTTGGAAAAGTGCCAGTATTTATACCCTTGTTTTGGGCTTGTAACCCTGCCCTATTATAGAGCAGGTCTGGATACTGCCTGGCCATCACATCCAGCATGTGATTCAACCAGTATCCACCCCACAGGCTGACACTTTCTGGCTGTTGCTAGGCTCGCCTCATCAAATGTACATCAAATGTATCCAAGGCTACAATATCACACAAGGCCTTTCTGAATATATTAACCCATCAACTGCCTGCATCTAACAGGACTTACACTGGTAGGGCCCAGGAAAATAAGTAGCGGCCGGAGATTAGGCTACAATAGTGTAAAACACATTCAACAATACACTATGCTCAGTTCTGCAACATGTTTGTGTGCAAGTTTTTCTAAAATAAGCAGATTTTCTGCTTCAAACAGTGAATATCTACTTTCCTTTTTTTGCTTGCATTTTTTGTCATTCTCACAGAAGATATTCATTTGCTATGATATATTATTGTAGACTGCACATCTAGCACCTACACATTTTAATGTGGTCTGTAATTGTTTCATACGCCCATAATACAAATTATCTTTAACTGTGCATGCAATGTCTTGTATATAATGTGTACCCTGCTCATTATGTAACTGTATTTGTAAACATGTATTATTTGTCATAACTCTGTGCCCAGGACATACTTGAAAACGAGAGGTAACTCTCAATGTATTACTTCCTGGTAAAATATTTTATAAATAAATAAATAGCACCTACTGACTTCCGCAGCACATAGAACATATGATATTTGACTTCTGGCATATCCAGACAAATCCCAGACAACAGCAACCGCCAAGATCTACCGCCTGGAAACATTTCACTTGAGACTCATTCATCAGTACGCAAAAGGTCAACTCAAATAAATCCCATAAGGAATTTTGAGAAACTATTAATTAAAGTCTCCAAGTTAATTAAACTACAGCTCATGACAATTTTTGCTTACTTATAAAATCCTCACTAACTCCATCAACTCAATAAGAGCACAAGTCCATATATAGGAGACCTAAATTCTTCTTTCTGTGGGAATCAGGCTTTCTTGTTACTTGAAACCATAGGGACGGAGGGAGTTGCACATTTGAAGTGTTTTAATGCAATGCTCCATATTTTCTTTGCGTCTCCTACATTTGACTCTAAATTTTGACAAGAATGGTTTTCGACACGGACTCTGTATGTAAACAATGACACTGAGTGTGAGTCAGGGGAAATAAGTTAAATTCCCGGTGCCAGCTCCTTGTGACCTTGGGCAAGTCACTTTATCTCCCTGTGCGTCAGGCACCAAAAACACATAGATTGTAAGCTCATCTGGGCAGGGACTGTCTTAACCGCACACTATACTGTCATTATAAAGCACTTTGAGTCCCATTGTGCGAAAAACACTATATTAAATAAAGTTATTATTACTAAAATGTCATTAAAAATTGCATCAAAGTTTCAGTGTTAAAAGTATTACAAAGCTTCATAAAATGTGCATCCTATGTATGTATCAAGACTTTATTTGTATGACACATAATTTGTTGTTCCAAATAATTTGTGACATGTCCCTCATGTTGAATACTTGATGCAATTAAAATGAAAATGCATGTTAAAACGGAATGTATTTTTTTCATGTGTAATAGTGTTAGTAACTATCAATTATTAGTGTAATACTATATATAAGCCTATATACTGTAAAGAAACATCCCTGTTACGTCAAAGAAATGTCTGGGTTGAGACATAGCAAGTTAATTCTGCACTCACATTAAGCGGCACAACTTATGATGTGACATTAAGGGATATCACACCCGTTCCAGCATTAACGCCTATTGCAATCATAGTTGCAATAACTTGTACCAGCATTTGATAAATCTGCCCCTAACAGGCATTTTAGGGTTTACACCAAGTTACGCACGGCACACGACCATATGGTACTTTTTTATTGATTTTATGGTGTACAGAAATATAATTTTTAGTGCATACAGTACGTGTAACATTGTCCTTGCCTGTGTGCCAAAACAAAGGAGCAAATAAGAATAATTTCTGACGCGCTTGGCTCAGATGGAGAAATGTGAGCTTAGTGCATAGTCGCACGCGAACGCAAATGAAATTGAGTTTGACGTGCACCAATTTTGCACCAAAAAAAGCCGCCTGTGATGCTTAGTACAGAGACCCCCAAGTTGTCTTCTGCCATGCATTTAATTACAGAATGAAATAGCTGTGGTGGTGCATGTCTTTCCTGGAGGACGTGCAGGAACAGAGCTGACTCCTTCATGCTTGCGGTTTCTGTAGTGTAACATTACAACAGAGGCATCTACATTGTCCCACTGGCTTTGTGCAGTATACAATATACTGTGTAGTATTTAATCTTCACTTTGTGTAATTATTCATACTTTACTTCTACTTGATACCATACATTGTAGGTTCAATACAACGACCTACTGTATTAGTATGCTCAGAAAATGGTCAGTAAGGTCAATTTGGGGTGTGTTTTGCTAAAGTCTCCTAAAAAAATATCATCAGATTTATCAAGGAAAATTAATCCCATAACAAGCAAGGTAATATTTACTATATATATAATGACAGAATGCTATTAATAACAAGATAAATTAGTTTATGTCCTTTTATTGCCTTATGACCATACACTGCTGAGACTTTTTAATACTTAAACAATAATTATTAAGTGTGTAACAGGGACACTGTTTCAGAGAAATTGTCTCTAAATCCAGCAGGGAGCTGGTTAATTGCAGGCAATTAACTAGACTCCACCTGGCCACGTTAGAGCTCTAAGAAAAGACTCCTGTTGGAAACAGGAGAGAGTTTCCTAAGTTCACAATTGGGCTGACACAGGAAAGCAGAGACGCCTGCACACAGGCACTGTCTTGAGCACAAATGCCGTGCTGAGATCAAGACACCCAGAGACCTACAATATATTTCCTGGACACAGAGGACTCAGGAACCGGCCAGAGACTTACTTGGAGGGCCACCTGCTTAAGATACCTCCTGAGACTTTGGGGTGATAGACTGGTAATGGGAATATCCCTCCAGTCCTGCAGATTGGGTCTGGGAAAGTAAGTTAGCCCTTACAAAAGGGATAGGGGTTTGTTATTTTGTTGTTTTTTGTATGTTTTGCCTGGATAAAGGAACAGGCTCAATAAAGCCAAGATATAATTTCACCCTAAAACAGTCTCCATTTGCATACCTCTGCACACATCTCTTACAAAGTGCCTATAATCTCATCAATGTTCTCAGAAAGAGTGAGGGTGAAATGGCAGTGTAGTGGTTCAATATAATAAGAATAATTATACTAGTGGTGTACTGGTATAATATTATTACTGCCATGTAAATACCCTGCAGCGAGAACAATCTTTTGTAATAATAAAAACATTACAACCTGTACTAGATTAAACATATTAAGGGTTTGAGAAACAAATGTTTGACCCATAAAGGTTTTTATGGTCCTTCCTATGCTTGTGAACAGAATATGGAAACAGAAAAAGTGATGTTCCTAATAAAATGATAATTAGAGTTTTATGACGTTTGCTTACTATACAAAAATGAACAAGAGAGGGACAACTATATATATAGTTCTTATGAGACAGAATAAAAACGCAATTGTGAGAACTCATATATATATATATATATATATATGTGTTATATGCTTTACTGTGGAGGGTTTTTTGTCACTTTTTTTTACGCACCATAACTTAACTAAGCATGGTGAAACCTATCCCATGCTTCATTTTGCAAAGCCAGTATAATCAACCCCACTCTGATGAGACCCATTAAGGTCAAAATGTCTGTCTGTGGGTGGGTATACTGGCTATGCTTCTTAACCCAGGCTGTGCACAAAAGCTGTGAAATGCAGCAAGCATGAGCTTATAGGGGACCATGTTATATGGTTTTTAAGCGAAAGGTGGCGCTGTGTGCTCATTTGCATGTCATTTCCCAGAATCCCTTGCTGCAGTGGAAGTGCTGGGTGATAATGGTGAAAGGCAGGCTTGCAGACCTGTCTAAGACATGCAAATGACCATACAGTAATATTTCCATTTGCTACATATATATATATATATATATATATATATATATCGTCCTCATTATCAGAGATGGGCGAATGTGTCAAAATTCAAGCTGTGTATTCTATGAAGTGTTTTGAAAAAACAAATTGATTTGCAAACTGTTTGCACAGTAAAAAAATTCAGGTTAATGACCCTCAAAACGCCATTGTTCTCACCTCACCACTCCCCCCCTCCCCTTCTGTGAATGTCACGTCACCTGCCCACAAATGTGTAGACATTCGATTACAAATGTTTATAAATTCAATTTGCCCAGAAGTTCCAGAGAGGGAGAGTTCTTACTAGGGTCCCAAGTGCTATATATATGTGTGTGTAGATATTACAATTAATTATAATATTATTATAATTATTACATTAAATTATATTTAAATTACTTTGTTTTGCAGATAGATAGAGATCAAGAAGCGCTCAAATGCTAGGTATAATAACCAATGATAGCCAAAGCCAATGTCCAAGTGTAATCAAGAAACAATAATAGTGAGTAAAATAGCTAGCAATATTAGGTAATGAGCCTCCTGAAGACAGGTAATGGGCAGGAATAACCCCCCACGATCAGTCTCATTGGAGGCAACCTTGTAGCAGTAATAAAGTACTCACGAATCCTTGGTTTGGGACTGGCAGGATGTGCAGCTTCCAGGGTAGTAGATGCAGGAAGTGGAAAGAGCGCACGATCCATCGGAGCAAAGAGAGGACCCAATACCAAAAAAATATAAACTTTATTGGGTCATAAACCTAAAATCCAACGCGTTTCGAACACTGGTGCGGTCTTTATCAAGGATAATATACACTGCTAAAACATCCTATTAAATACCCCTCTTACCTGTGATCCGTTCGCGCCAAAAAGAGCCACACAGTGACGTCATGACGGCCGTGCGTGCACACTCGCGCATGCGCGAACCGCCAAGACGACCAAACAGTCATAACTTAACTCAGTATTATGGTTTAGCCTATCCCATAGCCTCTCTTGCATTCCCAGTAAAATCAACCCCACACTGATGAGACCCATCAAGGTCGAAACAGCTGTCTGTGGGTGGTTTTCTGGGTATGCACCTTAACCCTGGCTGTGCTCAAAGCTGTGACCATGCAGCAAGCTTAAGCCTATAGGGAACCATGTTAAAAATGGTTATTGAGGCAAATAGGGACACTGTGTACTCATTTGCATGTCATTTCCCAGAATCCCTTGCTGCAGTGGAAGTGCTGTATGCTGGGTGATAATGGGGAAAGGCGGGGTTGCAGACCTGCCTAAGACATGCAGATGAGCATACAGTTGTATTTGCATATTTGCTTTCCTGTGGAGGGTTTTTGTCACTTTTTTTACTCACCATAACTTAACTCAGTATATATATATATATATATATATATATTTATATATATATATATATATATATATATATATATATGCTTTACTGTGGAGGGTTTTTTGTCACTTTTTTTTACGCACCATAACTTAACTAAGTGTGGTGAAACCTATCCCATGCTTCATTTTGCAAAGCCAGTATAATCAACCCCACACTGATGAGACCCATTAAGGTCAAAACGTCTGTCTGTGGGTGGGTTTACTGGCTATGCTTCTTAACCCAGGCTGTGCGCAAAAGCTGTAAAATGCAGCAAGCATGAGCTTATAGGGGACCATGTTATATGGTTTTTAAGCGAAAGGTGGCGCTGTGTGCTCATTTGCATGTCATTTCCCAGAATCCCTTGCTGCAGTGGAAGTGCTGGGTGATAATGGTGAAAGGCAGGGTTGCAGACCTGTCAAAGACATGCCAATGAGCATACAGTAATATTTCCATTTGCTACATATATATATATCGTCCTCATTATCAGAGATGGGCGAATGTGTCAAAATTCAAGCTGTGTATTCTTTGAAGTGTTTTGAAAAAACAAATTGATTTGCAAACTGTTTGCACAGTAAAAAAATTCAGGTTAATGACCCTCAAAACGCCATTGTTCTCACCTCACCACTCCCCCCCTCCCCTTCTGTGAATGTCACATCACCTGCCCACGAATGTGTAGACATTCGATTACAAATGTTTATAAATTCAATTTGCCCAGAAGTTCCAGAGAGGGAGAGTTCTTACTAGGGTCCCAAGTGCTATATATATGTGTGTGTAGATATTACAATTAATTATAATATTATTATAATTATTACATTAAATTCTATTTAAATTACTTTGTTTAGCAGATAGATAGAGATCAAGAAGCGCTCAAATGCTAGGTATTATAACCAATGATAGCCAAAGCCAATGTCCAAGTGTAATCCAGAAACAATAATAGTGAGTAAAATAGCTAGCAATATTAGGTAATGAGCCTCCTGAAGACAGGTGATGGGCAGGAATAACCCCCCACGATCAGTCTCATTGGAGGCAACCTTGTAGCAGTAATAAAGTACTCACGAATCCTTGGTTTGGGACTGGCAGGATGTGCAGCTTCCAGGGTAGTAGATGCAGGAAGTGGGAAGAGCGCACGATCCATCGGAGCAAAGAGAGGACCCAATACCAAAAACATATAAATTTTATTGGGTCATAAACCTAAAATTCAACGCGTTTCGAACGCTGGTGCGTTCGTTATCAAGGATAATATACACTGCTAAAACATCCTATTAAATACCCCTCTTACCTGTGATCCGTTCGCGCAAAAAAGAGCCGCATAGTGACGTCATGACGGCCGTGCGTGCGAACTCACGCATGCGCGAACCGCAAAGATCACCAAAAATTCAGAAGGGCGGAAGTGATTACTGAGGCCAGAGGGGCAGTGAACAAACTAAGGGCAAAAAAATAGAGAGCATAATGACGGTAATCTCAATGGTACAATACAAAACAGCAATAAAAAATGAAACTAAAGCTGTCAATAATGGTCCGCCCTTTAGAATAGAAGGAAAAAAAGAAAGGAAAAAAGTAATAGAAAAGATGATGAGGCAAGGGAAAGAAAAAGAAAAAAGAGAGAAAAGAAGAAAAAAACATAAAAAAGAAAAAATATATATATTAATGATGATAGATGAAGCATAATAATAACCAACAGAAATAACAAAAAATAAAAAAAATCATTAAAAACAATATTGATAACTTCATAAAATGTTGATGATAACACATGAACTAAGTATAGAATAATCATAATAAAACATAATTATGAATAATTCATAAAAAAATAATAATAAAAAAAATAATAAAAAAAAATATATGAATGTATATCTGAAAATAATATGTTAATAAACATAACAATGAATGTAATGATCACAGGAAAAACATGGAAGGAATATATATATAAATATATATATATATATATATATATATATATATACCGTAATAAAGAACATATATATAGATAGGATCAAAACAAATAATAATATATCAAATAAGAAAACCATAAATTAAGGAAACCATGAATTAAAGAATAATTCAAAGAAAATGACTCAAATGCTATTCAATATTCAAACCGAAGGGAGAACGCGTTCTAAGAATAAAAATCCAATAGGCCTCCCTTCGGTTTAATAAATTGATATGGTCACCACCCCTCATCCTATTACGGACCAATTCAATGCCAAAAAATGAAAAGTTACCAACACCTCCCTGTCTACACTCTGAAAAGTGCTTGGACACTGGATGATTGGAAGATTCTCCTTTCGGTTTGAATATTGAATGGCATATTAGTCATTTTCTTTCTTGCCCTGCCCCTCTGGCCTCAGTCATCACTTCCACCCTTCTGACTGTTTGGTCGTCTTGGCGGTTCACTCATGCGCGAGTTCGCACGCACGGCCGTCATGACGTCACTGTGCGGCTCTTTTTTGCGCGAACGGATCACAGGTAAGAGGGGTATTTAATAGGATGTTTTAGCAGTGTATATTATCCTTGATAAAGAACGCACCAGCGTTCGAAACGCGTTGGATTTTAGGTTTATGACCCAATAAAGCTTATATTTTTTTGGTATTGGGTCCTCTCTTTGCTCCGTTGGATCGTGCGCTCCTTTCCACTTCCTGCATCTACTTTGTTTTGCACACTGGTGTCTCTCCAAGTGTTGTTCGAGTGTGAGTTTGAGGGGATATAGCACTTGGGAATCTAGAAGACATCCTTGAGCAGATAACAAAAGTGTTGAGTAGGTAATGTGTGTATATAGGGTGACCAGATTTATCCAGCAAAAAACGGGACAAATGTCACGTGTGTGCAGTCAGCACTCTCGCCAACTGTGTATGCGCCAAGCACGTTTTCCAATCACGCATGCATGATTGGCACTTACTGGCTGTTTATACGCATGTGTGATCGGCACAAACCGGCTATGCATGTGCAATCGGCGTTTGCCGGTCGTTCATGCACGAGCGGGGCTTGCCGGTCGCGCACATGCCTGAGCGACAGGCAAACATCGATCGTGCATGCGAATTAGCAGTCGGAAAGTGCTAATCACGCATGCGCGACCAACGGGCTACAAAACTGGGACAGAGCCCTAAAATCCAGGACTGTGCTGGCAAAATTGGGACATCTGGTCAACCTATGTATATAGCAAGAAATTAGGGTTATGACCTTAAAAGAGAGAAGAAGAATTTTGCAAGTAATACAGAGTTTAATAGGAAACCAGGGAAGGGATTTCACCAGCAGAAACACTGAGACATATTAAGGAGAGAGTAAAGTGATTCTGGAAGCGTTTAGGATAGATTGTAGGGAGACAGATGAGAGACAGGAAGGCCGGACACTAGACGGTACAGTAGTCAAGATGGGAGAGAATGAGGGCCGGTGTCAGAGTTTTAGCAGTAGAGGGACAGAGAAAAGGGCGTACAAGTTGCAATTTACCCTGTTGGATTACCTTACACACAGGTATGCTGAGACAAGTACTGCAATATGGTTTTATTTGATTTATGCTGCATTTAGTATGATGCATTTGGTGACATTAGCTATAGTATTGTCTTCATGACGTGATGTATTATTACAATTGAGATACTGTTAGTATATTAATGTATTATAATGAAACAATGACGTTAGTTTATTCTAATTATGGTTTAACCTCTGTGTCTATAACCTTTAATACACTATATACATATGTATGTTTATTTTATTTGTACAGTACATAGCAATTCACAGCAGTAATACACATGAAAACATAATAGGAATAAGTGCTTTAAACATACAAGTAACATAAGGAAAAGGAGTTCATGTCCTGTAGAGCTTACCATCTAATTGGTAAGTAGGGAGAATGTATAGAGACAGTCGGAAGGTCTATATATAGTAGACTAATACTATAACTTTGTATACATCTGACAAAGGTGCTGTGCCCTGAAAATGTTGTTATTATGCCTACACTGATGACTTAATAAATAAATCACATGTGTGTGGTAACTATTTGTTGGAAAACGGGTTTATCTGCTGAGGATACTGCAGGATACCTCTAGGAAACATTTTTTCCAACAATATTTATATTATCTCTCAAGTAGCCAAAGTCTCCATCTAGGCAGTCAACACCATGGCTGACTATCCCCTGAGATCAACTAAGGAGTTAATACAGTTCCTACTCTGATATCTCTAAGACTAACTAACTAACTAACTAACTAACTAACTAACTAACTAACCCTCATAAAGTTTTGTAGACCTGTGCTTAACTGATCCCTATTTGTTAAAAAAGACATGACCCAAAAAACAATAATACTAATAAACTTTAACACAATACTTAAGTCCTATAAATAAGTGACCCCTTCCGGACTTCCACCGGGCCCCTGAAGTAAGAGACTAGCTGAGCCCAATGTTACGAAAGGGGTTAAAATATATATATTTTAAATCCAACTTACTCCACTCTCCAACATTGGGGTCAGCAAAATCAATTCCAAATAAACCCATCAAAATAAATAAACCCAAAAAAGTGCCAGCCTCCCCGGCAACAATCAGCCTCAGAATGTACAACAAGAAAAAGACAACACACCAAAAACAATTCAAAAACACAAACCTCCCACAACACACCGCGGCCCAATCCATTGTTACTTCACCTCTTTTGAAAACTCAAAAATGAAAAAACAAAAAACTTGAGCAATATATCCTAAATAATAAGCTGACGATTGGCCTCTTGGCTACTTTAAGAATCCCATAGTAATTTTAAGTAATTAGTTAAACCTTTCCATTGCCAGTTACAGTAGTTTGCAATGCTAAATAATCACCGGCTCTGACGGGGTTTGAACTCAATTAATCGCAGCGCCGCCAGAGGGGAACCGATAACAGGTCCTCCGGCAGGGAACGGGTTAATGAAGGGTTGATTTCAGGTCGATGTTGGTGAATTTACCCTACTCGTTCTGCACAGCTGCATTAGCTTGTCTTACATTTATTGGTAATAAAAAATGATTGCAATACCATGCTTACTGACAGAGAGGAATGGGTTGTTTGCAACAGACAAACATGCTTCAATTTACAGAGGAAATATGATTTTCCTAATATAATATCTGCTTATTTGTCAGTTAATAATCAGTGTGCATCAGCTTATTTTACCAGTGTAAGGCGGACACGTGAAAAATGAAGCTCTTTTATTAGTAATAGGGGGAGCAGCTTGCACAATATACTGTTTGCCTGAATCAAGTCATTAGTTTGTTTTTAATAATTAAACGCACATTTCACCTGGCTGGAGTCTTTTATTTAGGGATTGTTTTAAAAAGATTTTAATGAAGCAGTATACTCATGGAATGAGATATTAAATAAAGGTGTTTGTTTTGCAATTGCTTTTTCATTTACAGAAGAAAATAAATAGTTTTCCCCTGTTTATGGCTTACTTTAGTGGAGCGGATGATGCTGTAAAGTAAATACATAGCGTAAAGTAAACATAAAAAGCATGCAAAACATTAAAACTTATGTGGCACCACTGTGGCATTTCTACTTACTTAATGGGTTAATGGTCCCTAGAGGGGTTAACTGTATGGGTAGCAACAGTGTAACAGACTCCCATCAGATGGGCAGAACCTACCCACCCCACCTTATAGAAGGTGCCTAGTGACGTCATTAAATTATGTACAGTATGTATGTATGTATACAGTATATGTATTTATTTATATAGCGCCATTAATGTACATAGCGCTTCACAGTAGTAATACACATGACAATTATATACATAACAAATAACACAAATAACAGGTCATGGGAATAAGTGCTTCAGACATAAAAGTAACATTTTGGAAGAGGAGTCCCTGCTCCGAAGAGCTTACAATGTAATTGGTAGGTAGGAATAAAGTACAGAGACAGTAGGGGGGCGTTCTGGTAAATGCATCTGCAAGGGGCCAAAGTTTATGTATGAGGTGTAAAGTATCAGCCATTGAGATACTCATATGATTCTAATGTTACTAAGTAGAATGCCATACCCCTCCCCTAGTAGCCATAGGGATTAGTGATGTCACAATGGGAGATATATATATATATATACAGGCATACCCCGGTTTAAGTACACTCACTTTAAGTACACTCGCGAGTAAGTACATCTCGCTCAATAGGCAAATGGCAGCTTACGCATGCGCCTGTCAGCACGTCCTGAACAGCAATACCGGCTCCCTACCTGTACCGAAGGTGTGCACAAGCGGGGAGACTACAGAGCCTGTTACACATGCGTTATTTACATCAGTTATGCACGTATATGACGATTGCAGTACAGTACATGCATCGATAAGTGGGAAAAAGGGAGTGCTTCACTTTAAGTACATTTTCGCTTTACAAACATGCTCCGGTCCCATTGCGTACGTTAATATGCCTGTATATATATATATCTTACTTGGACTCCTCCAGGGATCTGAACTAGAACATTCCATCATATATGTAACCCATGTTCCTCCCCCCACCCCCCGGTCGCAGACTGGACCCCTAGGGTGTAGTGAGGGCTGGCTACGTGTACTATGGTGGTGCGTACCTGTGAGGAACAGGAGGGCCTGAGTCTCCCGCGATGGTATAGGGGACAACAGGGACAGACTTCTGGGGTATATGCCTTCATCTTGCTCAGCAACAGTGGTGCAGCGCCTCCATCTCTGGTGAGCCCTATAGGGGTAGGGTGAAATCCTCCCAGAGAAGCCCTGGTCTCAGGGCGAGAGATTTCAGTCTCACACACAAGTCTTTGATAAAAGCAGCAATGTCTCTTTATTCTTTCTGTAGCAGCACACAGCAGCAGTTCATACACAGCAGCAGTTCATGTACAGTGTACAGGGTCTTGTCCTCCAGGCTGTACCCCCTCAGGATGGGCTGTCTGGAGCTCCCATACTCCAACACTCCACCCCAAGGTATAAGCCCTCAGGGTGAGGCTAGCTCTCCCCTCACCCCCTGCAGGGTGAGGGGCATTGGTCCACCGCACTAGAGTGCTATCAGTCCAACTCAATATGGCTTGAGTGTCTCCTCTCCTGTCACCTACAACTCCAAGACCAGACTGACCCAGACTGCACAGGAGCAGCCCACTAAATTGAGAAAGCCCTGCCCATCATGATGTCAGCAGGCCCCTCCCCTGTGTCTCTGCCTTCCACACAGTCAGGGTGCCTACCTTCACCAATCAGGCCAGGGCTTGAAGCGGGGGAAACCCATGATAACTACTGGCGGCCTCCCGTCAGCAGGACTTACACCAGTAGGAGAAAGATATACTGTCCCAGCTAAGCTCATTCTAAAGCTTGCCGGGAGCTGGCCGGGAGCGTAGCGGGCTAGCCGCGGGTCTGCTCTCCGTTTAAAAACGGAGTTTCCCGCGCGGCGGCTGCTTCAATAGATAAGCGCTAATGGCGCTTACTATTGAAAGCGCCCGAGGCGCGGGAAAACCGTCCGGTTTCGGCCGAAGACAGCCCGCGCGCCGCCCGCGCTATTTTTAAACTGCTGGGGCATTGCGGGGGCATTGCGGGGGCAGCCGCATGAGACTCAGCCCGGCTGCCACTGTATAGCCCAAAATCTTACCAGGGATACACTCTCCCTCAGGTGGAATCCAATGGTCCCCACTTGAGCCTAACTTTAGCAGCTCCATCCTGCAGGTGAACAATCTGGGAAACAAAACACAGTTGATTTAGTGCATATAACCTCAGACCGCCCCACCTGGATAGCGAATTAATGATACAGAGGTACCTCCCAATGTGGAGAACCTACTAGTAATAGTGGCGCGAGTCAGGCTTCCTAACTTATCGCCCATTGTGGTCTGTTACGGTTACATAGTATGGCTGTACCGACCCATACTTCGGCCGATACACCACGCTGTGCATATATATATACTTCTCCCAACACTCCAGGCCCGGACTACATCACTTATTTTGTCTTCGTTGTGATAGCCTGCCTTTCGGAACCTCGTTCGCAAGTACTCCATCACGGCCTCTCTGAGCCAGCTGTCTCTCTGCTCCTCTATCTCATTCATTATTGGCTCGGGCACATAAGGGAACTCGTATCCGTGTGATTGCCTATACCTAGCCACTATGGCCCTGTCTGCTCGCCTCAACTTTGTAAGTTTCCGGTTACCTGCCCTGCTTGGCAGTACCCAAAACTCAGGTTCCGCTGGGGCAATATCATCATCCAATATGGCAGCCCCCTTAAGAAGGATGTTCTTCTGCTCTATCTCCTGGTATCTGTGCTCTAACTAATCCGCCACCTCCTGGGGAGAAAAGGCACCTACCACTCACCAATTGTCGACTATGTTGTCCCTGATTAGCAGGAACCTGGTACGGTCCATCCCCTTGTGGTAGCTAGTAAACAGAGGTGCCCACCACTTGTCACGGTGCTCGTACTCTGACACTGCACTAGAAGTACCTGTTTCTGACTCAGTTTGGGAAGACACACCGGACGTGACCGCCTCAGTAGAGTGCGAGCCTCTGCGTCTACCTCTCGTATCGGTGTAGATGGTGGGGTTCATTTTGTGGACCACTTTGCTTACAGGCCCTGCCTCCGCAGTAGTGTGGGACACTCGGGCCCTCCCTCTTGACACAGGAGAAAAGGTTACAGGGTTAGACACATGTATCACATTACCATCTGATCCTTCGTCACTCAATTCCCAATCCCTCGAATCTTTGGAATATTTGGGGTTCTTGCTTAACTTATCCCCCCTAGGTCCCGGTGTCATGACTCGTAACAGGGCAAGGGCAGTGGCCGTGGAAATGGCGCTGGGGGCATGGGCTGGGATATCAGCAATGTCCGTATCAATGTCCAGCAATCAGGTAATGCCGCGACCAGTGGGCATCTTTCTGCTCTCTCTCTCCGGCGTGCTTCGTGCTCCTCTGTGAACGCCCGTGGCGGTCAAGGGTGGCAATTGCAGCTGCCATGGCTGCTCCTCTGGCTGCAAATATGGCCGCCGGCCCTCCTTTCCAGCCGGAACTGGAAGTGACGTCATCGCTGGTGCCCGCGGAATCTCCATCCGCTCCGTGGTCACGCACCGGAAGTGCGTCGAGGACCGGATGGGGCGGTGGTGGATCATCCGGTCCGCGGACGGGCAGGTAGGCCGCAAGCCTTTCTCTCTCGTCCTCTGCAGGTTCCGTCTTCGCCTGGCGGGAGTAAGGGGGTGGGTGTGTCTCCTAACCGCTCCGCTGCAGGCTGATGGTCTCTGGTTCCTCCGGAGCCATCTCGGATCCCGTCTCTGCCGCACTGGGAGTCACCACGGCCGTGGGACTTCTACGGGCCACAGGCCGCACCAGCGCTCGCCGTCGGTGGGTGTCCGGACTCGTCTGCTCCCTCTCTCCGGTAAGTGGACCGCCATCTTTCTTACAGTTGGGGTGGTTCGCTGGTAGGCGCATCGCCACCGATGGGACACCATCTTCTTCCGAAGACGACTTGATCAGATCCTCCGCTAGGGAGTCACCGGGGTCATTCGCCGCACCGCCAGTGGGTATTGGTAGGAAACGGGCCCGCTACGGTACCTCCACTGCGGTCGCGCTCTTCTCCGCCGGAGTTTCTCTCGGCTCTGTAGTTGGCTGGGCCTTGGTTCCCACCTCAGCGGTGATGCAGGGAACTAGGGCAGCCTTCTCCGCCGTCTCCGCCAGCTCCTTTAGAGTTCCCGGAGAGGCACCCCGAGGGGTCTTGATCATGGGCCATGGCTCGGTAGGCCACAGGTAGAACGTGCCACATTGAGGGTATCGTGCTTTCGTGCTTGGGGCCCGTCCGGGTGTCCTGCAGTGTATGCACAGGCACCAGAGGTACTCTCGGCCATGGAGCTCCACTACCAGGAAGCCTCCTGGAAACTGGAAGGTGGTCATATTTAATTCGGCCATCATGTACGCAGGGGTTGAACAGTTCAATGTTTCAGCTCCTCTCTCTGTGAATGTTAGACAAAAGTGAAGTTCCTCGCTCTCACTTCCTGTCCCTCCCTTCTCCGGAGTGGACGCTTCTGATTGGCTCTCCTTGTGCCCCCTCCCTCTGGTGGAAAAAAGAGGAGGGGCACTCCTTCGCTCAGTGTGACGTGGTCTTGTCTGTCGGCCAGTCACAGCACAGGTGGGTGGGCTTTCGGCTTTCGCGCTGCTCTGCTCCTTTTGCAGGGGATCTGGGTTTGGCGCCAAACCCCTGCACATCTCCCGCCACATTTCTCTAACAGTCTCTTTGCACGCTTCACGTGCGTGATCCAGGATTGGCGGGAGTCGCCATTTTGGGACGGCTGCTAGCTGCTGGGCCGTGGATGGCGCTGCTGTCACCATTTTTAACTCTTTCTTGCTCCGCGGAGCACATGTAGTGACGGCCGCCATCTTTGATGAGCCCTCCAAATGTATGATCCCAATATTCTCAGTGTCTAGTGCATAACTCGTTCCTAGACACTGACTGCTCTCACTGACACTCTCTGATGCTCTCTGCATGCTCTCTCTGAATGCTTTGCCCACTGATATGATGCGGCATACCCCAGGCTAGGCAGAACTCTTTCTTTGTGCACCGCACTCGCTGACGGTTGCTGCAAGTGCTCTGTGGTGTGTTTTATGTGTGTGTTGGCTAGTGTACTGGGCATCTCCCTAAGTACGGGCGGGTCCAAAAACATCAGAATATGTTCTCACAGTCCAGGAGAAGGAGAAACGACAACAACCAACTCTAAGTGCAGATTGATGGCACGGGTGGGTAATTATCAGGCTAATATCTTGGCTCTAAGTTTTGCCTACTCACAGGATACAAGTGAAAATCAGACACATATGCTGTGATACTCTGTAATCAGGAACTCAGGACAGGCTGTGACTCCCAGTGTTGACAAATGGGTGTACCTCAGTAAAGAAGGGATAACTCCATAGCACAGATTTATTTATTTATAAAATATTTTACCAGGAAGTAATACATTGAGAGTTACCTCTCGTTTTCAAGTATGTCCTGGGCACAGAGTAAAACAAATAATACATGGTTACAAGTACAGTTACATAAATGAACAGGGTATACATTATATACAAGACATTGCGTGCACAGTTAAAGAAAATATATATTATGAGCGTATGAAACAGTTACAGACCAGATTAAAGTGTGAGACAGCCTTAGATTTGAAAGAACTTAAGCTGGTGGTGGATATGAGAGTCTCTGGTAGGTTGTTCCAGTTTTGGGGTGCACGGAAGGAGAAGGAGGAACGTCCGGATACTTTGTTGAGCCTTGGGACCATGAATAGTCTTTTGGAGTCTGATCTCAGGTGATAGGTGCTGCATGTGGTAGGGGTGAGGAGCTTGTTCAGGTAGCTGGGTAGCTTGGCCAAAAAGTATTTGAAGGTGAGACAGGAAAGGTGAACTTTGCGCCTAGACTCTAGTGATGACCAATCTAGTTCTTTGAGCATCTCGCAGTGATGTGTGTTGTAGTTGCATTGGAGAACAAAATGACAAATTGAATTGTAGAGGGTGTCAAGTTTGCTAAGGTGGGTTTGAGGAGCCGAGCCATATACTATGTCTCCAAAGTCAATAATTGGCATTAGCATCTGCTGCGCAATACGCTTTCTAACCAGGAGACTTAGGGAGGATTTGTTTCTGTAAAGTACCCCTAGTTTGGCATAGGTCTTGGTTGTCAGGGTATCAATGTGCATCCCGAATGTTAAGTGGGAGTCAAACCATAAGCCCAGGTATTTAAAACTAGTGACAGGTGTTAGGGTGGTGTTAGTGTTGGTTCTAATCAGGAGCTCAGTCACTGGAAGCTTTACAAATTTAGTCTTGGTCCCAAATACCATTGTTACAGTCTTGTCAGTGTTTAAAAACAGTTTGTTTTTGGAAATCCAGTTTTCGAGTCTCAAAAAGTCAGACTGAATTATGTGTTGAAGGTCAGAGAGGCTATGGCTGTGTGCATATAGGATTGTGTCATCTGCATACATGTGTATTGAGGCTTCCTTACAAGCTGTGGGAAGATCATTAATGAACACAGAGAAGAGTAGGGGCCCCAGAACAGAGCCTTGCGGGACACCACAGGTGATATCCAGGGGGTTGGAGTTAGAGCCTGAGATGGACACATGTTGGGATCTTCCTGATAGGTAGGACTGAAACCATTTTAAAGCATGTTTCCCTATTCCAGAGCTCTGGAGTTTGTTAAGCAGGATAACATGATCAACTGTGTCAAAAGCCTTTGCAAAATCTAGGAATACTGCACCAGTGAGTTGACCCCGTTCCATTCCACACTGGATTTCATTGCAAACTTTTAGCACGGTAGTTACGGTGGAGTGTTTGGGACGAAACCCAGACTGGAATTGGCTAGGGAAATTTGTCTTGGTGTAGAAATCGCTTAATTGGGAGTGGACACATTTTTCCATGACTTTGGATAGAATTGGGAGAAGTGATATTGGCCTGTAGTTTGAGACAGTGTTTTTGTCCCCACTTTTGAATATTGGGACAACTCTGGCAGTTTTCCAGGTCTTAGGGATATGGCCTGCAGACAGGATAGAGTTGACTATGGACACAATTGGTTTGGCAATGGCTGGGGTACCAAGTCGTAGGAACCTAGATTGTAGTAAGTCGGGTCCACATTGGCTGCTTAGTTTTATTTTGAGGAGCGCTTGTGTAATCTCCTCTTCAGATACTGGGCTAAATTGAAAATTGTGGGCAGTGTTCACTGTAGGGATACTCCCAGGATGAGATTCATGTTTGGGGTTTGTGCTGCGTTTCGCTAATAAGTTAATGGCACACCCCACAAAGTAATCATTGAATGCATTTGCAATGTCAGTGGGGTTTGTCAGCGTAATATCCCCCTTAGTGATATTACTTGGTTGTTGATGGTTAAGAGGCTGGAATATATTGTTGATAACCTTCCAGAAGTTAGCTGGGTTTGATGTATTTTGGTGGAGATTGTCAGAGTAATATTGTGCTTTTGCATGCCTTGTTTGCCTTGTGCACATGTTCCGCATGCATCTGTAGTAATTGAGATCCTTGGTAGTGCCAGTTACTTTGTAGCTTTTCCACAAGGCATCCCTGAACTTGTAGAGTGCTATAAGGTCAGGTGTAACCCATGGAAGGTGGGCCCCTCGTACCCTTATTTTGCGTAGTGGAGCATGGGTATCGCAGAGTTTTAAGAACTCGGATTGGAAATATTCGAGCGCAGAATCGGGGTCGGGAATTAAATCGATTCTGTGCCATGGGCAGTTGGTAAGGTCATCCAGAAACTGTTGTGGGTTAAAGTTTTTAAATGTTCTAGTGAGGAGAACTTTAGGGCTTGAATGGGACGGTTTAATTTTCCTTACACAGTACTCTATTGCATGGTCACTGAAAATATCAGGAAGGATGCCAGAGGATTGGATTCTGCTGGGGTTTGAGGAGAGAATCCAGTCTAGCAAGGAATGGTTATGCGATTTCAGGTTTATCCGTGTGGGTTGGGAAATGAGTTGGGATAGGTTAAGTGACTTGAGTTGTATCTGGATTTTGTGGTTTTTAGGGTCAAGCCAATTGAAGTTGAAATCCCCTAGAAGTTGCAGCTCACTCTTCTCATTCAGAGAGGAAATGGAGCCAAGAAATTGGGTGATATCAGTGATGGATTGTAGAGGGGCTTTGGGGGGGCGGTAGATGCCAGCAAGGAAGATGGGCTTAGAAAAGGGGAGGCAGATTTTGCCAACTAGAATTTCAAAAGAGGGTGGACTTGGTGGGCAATTTAACAGTGTAAATTGTAAGGTGTCTGCAATATAAAATAAGACCCCTCCTCCTCTCTTTGACCTATCTCTCCTAAAAATGGAGTATCCCTGAATGGCGATATTTGCATCAGGGGTTTTAGGGGATAGCCATGTTTCTGTAAGAACAATTTGTTTTGTGTTTATGCATAAGGCACCATGCCCTTAGTTCATCCAGTTTGGGCAGCAGGCTCCGGATGTTTATATGGGCCACAGATAGCCCTTTTTGGAATTTAAAGGTTTAATTCTCAGGGGCATGGGACAGAGCTGAAATGGGCGGACCTGGGTTAGGTTCAATATCACCTGCTAAAGAGAGTAATAGTATGAGTAAAAATTTGGGTAGTTGTTTGCAAGTTGTAAATTTGTGGTGTTATGCATTAGAGTGAGCAGTAGTTGGTGTGCTGGTTTTTAGAGTTCTCCACCAACATTCAGTAGATAGTGCAAGGCTTTTGAGTAGTCCAGGGTATATGGTGATGTTGGGTGTGGGCCAGGATGGAAGAGTTTGTAGTGGATAGAGGGAGTAACATCTCCATGAGGCCAGGAGAAAGAAAAAAGTTAAAATACATAGCAGGTTCATGATGCCAGAGGTAGGCAGTGCTGCAAGGAGCTGTTGTGAGCAGAGTGAGTGTGAGCAGACTAACAGCAGGTGTGTGCCTGTTCCTTGTCAAATGTTTAGCTGTATTGCAATGCTAGAGTCAGTTCAGGGTTTCAGTGTACTGTGCAGTCAGTTTTGGGAGAGACTGCAGTAAATAAGTTGTAAAGGGGTGGGGGGTTGAAATATGCAGGTTAGCAAGCATGGGATCATAGTGTGATCTGAATAGCTTACCGTTAGTTGTCTTGAGTTAAGAGTTTGCAGAACGAAGCAGTCCCCAGTCACCTCTAGTCAAACTATAGTCTAACTGTATTTATCACTTAAAAACCTCACTTTAAATGCCTCACTATCTAATGCCAATTGCAGTTCCTGCAGATTGCAGGAAAGGTGTTTGTTATATACAGCTAAAACAGTCACATGACCCTCCCCCTCCCCAATCAGTCAGCTTGTTCCATTTGGTCAATTAACAGCACAGAGTTAAGAGGAAATAAACAAAAAAAACTTTTTAAATTCAAACATACTAACTTATATCAATTCTACAAGGCCAGATTCAGTCTTTTACACAGGGTTTCAACATCAGGAACATACTTGTATCAATTCTACAAGGCCAGATTCAGTCTTTTACACAGGGTTTCAACATCAGGAACATACTTATATCAATTCTACAAGGCCAGATTCAGTCTTTTACACAGGGTTTCAACATCAGGAACATACTTATATCAATTCTACAAGGCCAGATTCAGTCTTTTACACAGGGTTTCAACATCAGGAACATACTTATATCAATTCTACAAAGCCAGATTCAGTCTTTTTACACAGGGTTTCAACATCAGGAACATTCCTGTGAAGAGAATGCAATTAGATCCATGTCATATCAGCTGAGGTTATTGGTTATTGGTCTTGCATGAAGAAAGTGAGTATATTAACTATATATATATATATATATATTATTATTAACTGTAGTCTAACTGTATTTATCACTTAAAAACCTCACTTTAAATGCCTCACTATCTAATGCCAATTTCAGATCAATATGATATAAAAAGTTTATATGAAATAGTATAAAAAACGCACTTACAAAGAAGCAATATTAAAAAGGCACGTCACACTCGCAAGTGTTAAGAGGAGACTGCGCATCACACTGCTCCCCACCCCGCTTTCTCTGGACATTCATCCGGTCTCGGATAGAAATCTTGGGTCAGTTCTCAGCAAGCCGATGGTAACCGCTTGCTGCCTCGCGTTCTGTCCCCCGAAAATGACATCACTCACTCTCCTACTTCCTCAACTCGCTTCCGTGCTCAAAGATAGGACCGCCCACTCTACGCGTTCCGCCCAATCACGGCTTCATCGGGAGTGTGCCGCCCACTTCTGTCCTACTGATTTATATACTCTCTTACTAATAGCTAATTAAAAACATACTAACTGATTGTGCTGTATTACTGGGGAACAAATCTATTCAATCTACATGATAGGATTCAGAGGTTAAATGCTAAATAGCAGATGAACATATATATTATGTCAAAAAAGGGAAAAGGTTTGTGCACATAATTACACAGACATAGAACACCTTCATAATAATATCCAAATATATAACACAGTTGATGCTGCTTATAATAATAGTATTCGTGTGATCAACAGGCTAGATCATAGAGAAAATATCCATCCATATATTGAGGGATGATTTACAGTATAAATTAATCTGTTTATATTCAGAGGGAATATATTTAATAAATTCAATGAATTTATTCATTAAATCCATTTCAATATGTAAATATGCAAAGTATAAATCTCACATATGACAAGAGTCAGGGAAGTTGAGTAATTAAAAGGATTCGTCCTATATAACATCCAATACAAACAGTATATTAAGCATATGACAAGATACAGATAAGTAGTGTTAATGACAATGGAAGTGCAGCTACCTCGACTAGAGCTAAAGTGACAGTAAATATTATACATGGTATTTCAAAAAAGTGATTACAAGACACTCAACCTAACAGGCACAATGGAGGGAGGGAGAAAACGGAGAAAAGCGAGGAGAGGATGGTAAAAGACATCATATATTAGGTAGGATATTTATGTAAAAAAAGG
The DNA here is from genome assembly GCF_040206685.1 of Ascaphus truei. Lineage (NCBI taxonomy): Eukaryota > Metazoa > Chordata > Amphibia > Anura > Ascaphidae > Ascaphus > Ascaphus truei. The sequence continues at coordinate 410,898,876 of NC_134486.1, read as the reverse complement.
AACAATATCTATCTCCATGCTGAGTCCCCTGGGACTCGGGGTCCCCAACTTGTGGATCCAGAATGTTTCCCTCTGTAGCAATTCCAAATTCCTGTCCCCACCTCTCCAGTGTTGCAGAACGTGTTCAATAGCCAGAAACGTAGGACCTGTTGAGTCACCCTGATGAAATTCCCCAAAATGGTACACTGAGGTGTTACGCAGCTAACAACCATATGGCCAATCGAGCCCGGTGCCCTTTTTGTGAATATTCAGACCTTGGCTTTCGTTCATACTTAGAGTACCCTGCTGTCTATCCCAAGCAGTTTTGAATTCCTTTACTGTATTAAGCTCTACAACCTCTGTTGGGCACCACCCTTTATATAAAAAGTACTGTACCGCCCATATTTGCCCTGTGCCCGCCTTCCTCCTGCTTCGGAGCATGTTCTAGCACTTCTCAGAAATATGTTTCCCACCTACACCTGCAGCAGATAAGAACCATTTGGCCACCTAGTCTGCCAATTTTCCTATGGAATCTGTTTTCAACCTCAGACCCTTATACTCATATCTCTCCTCCCATGTCCAAGCTGCACATACAGTTTGGTCTTTACAGATAAGATTTTTCATCTAGACTTTTCATCTTTTTTAGGTCTAACAAGTTGGCGTGAAATGGCTATTTCTAATTTTTCAACCCTCTATCCAGGCATATCAAGTAAAGACTGAACAATGACTATGGTGCTCTGAAAAACTCAAATACAATGCAATTTCACCAGTACTTTAATAATGTTCTATCCCAACTTCCCAAAAATGTCATTTTTTTCCCAGGACCAGCCCCGATAGTGGAAACTTCAATCCCGCTGCAGATTAAATATCTCACCTGGCCAAGGTAAACCTCCACCCCCCCACCCCAAAAAAAAACAGATCCACAAAGCTCCGCCAAGTTACATAATGTAGCGTTAACCTTACTTAATGTCACTTCAACACTGATGGTACACAGTATCTTTAAAGGACAATAAGTACATGTTAAGCCATGTTTTGTCCTGTAAAGAGCAAAGCGTTAGCTATAATGAACATTTGTGATAATGACATGAACATTATATGCAAATGAGGTGTTATCATAACATAATATATATCTACAAAACTCTGTTAAGGTGCCTTAATGTTATTTAAGTTATACCTAAACTTGGCGTTACTTCTATCAAGACACCAATATAGAGTTTGTTTGTGTTGCAGTGTCTGGATAGGTATAATGCCACAACTAGACATTTAAATAGCATAGCATTATTTCCCTGGATTATTTTCCTCTCCTATACTCTTTCTCGCCATTATTTTATGGTCTGCATTGGATTAACAGACTCTGATAATGTCGATTTATTGGAAGATAATGCAATGGTATGTTACAATAACATGATATTAAGTCTATGTAAGTGAGATATAGTTTGGATATTGATTTTTTCATATAATTAAAATTGAAGATACCACAGAAAATAACGTCCATTCCTGTTTAACGTAATGTCATTATGAGTCCTGATTTAATTGGGCTTTGTGAATTTAACCCAAAGTACGATATGCAATGAACACACTACTGATCTTGTAACAAGTACACCTTGTTTAAGGCAGTGTGGTAGCATTTATTGTTTCTCTCCATGTTCTAGACAAGATGTTGATTAGGGGTTGTTCACATTCATCTAACCCTAACACTGTCCATTGTGTTTTTCTTTGTGTTGTAAGGAACTTGTCTAACTTTCAGCCAGTCCATGTAAAAGAAAGACATTATCACTAACGTTTGTGTAGTGGCGATTATTTAATATGTTAGCACCTCGACCACTTTTTGTAACCTCAGAACATTTGAATTTATAAAAAATGTACTTCCAATAAATAAAATGAGCCATAGAAGGCCACACGGACATAGCCACAGTAATTACCACAGAACGCGAGGGGAGGTGCGTGAGTTTAGGCATAGACAATTCATTTGCAGAAGGCTGTATTTTATTATTAGCGTTTATTTGTAAAATGCCATCATATTCTGCAGTGCGGTACAGAGTTATGTACTGTCCCGGCCAAGCTTATTCTAAAGCTTGCCGGGTTTAATGCGGGCTAACCGCGGGGCTTTTCTCCGTTTGAAACGGAGTTTCCCGCGCGCTAGTGGCGCTTATTATTGAAAGCGCCCGAGGTGTGAGAAAACCGGCCGAAGATTGCCGCGCGCCGTCCGCAGCTATTTTTAAGCCGCGGAGGCAGCCGCTTTAGATTAAAGCTGGCCGCAACTGTATATTACAAAAACAGTTACATACAGGGGAGGACGAGCATGCACTAACAGATACAAAGAGGTAATGAGGGTCCTGCCCATGAGAGTTTACAATCTATTGGGATCCAGTGTAGGAAATGCGTAGTGGAGCAGCAGAAGGGGAGCGGTGAGTGAGGTAGATGAGTCTGGCAGCAGCATGTTGGATGGATTAGAGTTGGGACAGGCGAAGAAGGGAAATGCCAACTAAGAGAAGGTTACAGTAGTCGAGGCGGGACAGGATGAGTGAGTAAATTAGGATTTGAATTGGGTCATGTATGAGAAAAGTACATATCTTGGTGATATTTCAAGGGTGGGGGCGGCAGGACTTTGTGAGGGACTCAATGTGAGGAACGAAAGAGAAGTCAGAGTCAAAGATAACCCCAAGACAGAGGGCTGGAGGTGTTGATGAGATTGGGAAGTTATTGACAATGAGGAAGATTTTGTATTGATCCTATATGCCTCTGGGATGCCATTGTGGAGTGAAAATGAAAGAATAATGCAATGTTGCTTACCCTGCCCCGGCTACTCCTTTGACTAAGTGACTGCATTTCTTAGTAGTGGGCTTATTGATACAGGAAAACTGTAACATAGCTAAAAACTCCAACCCAGCCTGAGCAATGGGTTGCGTTGTGGCAGCTTCTATGAAGCATCTCCCTCTCTTGGTAAAGTGGGTGCAAATTGTAACCAGGGCTCTTCCACCAGCCCTCCGAAGGCTCCAAATCGGAAAGCATTGGGGAGTAGAAAGGCCTCTAGCTTAATATAATGTCATTTTAGGTACATTTAAAAACTTGAAAATGATAATATTTCAACACTGTGCGAGCATGATGTATAACACCTGTGCCATGTATATTTAAATGACCTTAACTTACAAGTGGGTTTTACTGTGGGAAATGACATTCTGCGCCTGATGATTTCATACTGGTGGCTTGGGCAGCTGAGTCCGAGGGTCACATCAAGGCCACTCACGGTCCGCCAGTGGAAGAGCCTTGCTGCACATGGTACTCATCCGCCAGTCAAGATACACAGTAGTAATTCCTGTTACACATTATTTTACATTGTATTTGTGGAATGTAGAGGATAGATATAACACATATGTAGACATATACATGCACTTTTGCCATTCAGGCTTACGATGCATTCCTGCGCGTGACTGTGCACGCGGCTTCACGCGCGGTTCTAGCTGGAGCGATGTGTGCCCTGTAGTAGACGCAATGGGGGGGGGCAGGGTCGTGTCGGAGGCGTGTCCGTGATATCACGGAGCTGGTTCGCCCTCATTGGGCGATCTGCCAACGTGACCCGGCCGTCGCGTGACAGAAACAAATGACAGCGTTTCCTCGCGCATCGCGAACACCGGGTGCTTCTGCATCACGGTCGTGCGCTCCATGGCCTGCCTCATAGAGGCACAGCATTTTGATCGCGCCGCCAGCACCATCACCCGCGCGGTCGTGTTCTCCATGGATGCTGCCTGGAAAGTAGACATCTCAGAGGAAAAAGAAAAGTTAGGTCAAGGAGAGCATAGAAGAGACATTAGGAGTATCTATGAAGGGCGTATAAACAGAGCAAACCCCAATGCTCCATCCTTACAATTATACTTCCTTCTGCCCCTACAGTTTTATTAATAAGTGCAGTGCCCACACTATACCGTATGTACCCTTTGTAACAAATATGTTTTTTTTTTTTTTTTTTAAATGTTGTCCATTGTCCTTGAGACGCAATATATACAATTACAAATTGCAGCCTGTCACAGGAATAATGGCTTGCACAGCTCTGGTTAAATGATAGTGACAGCGAGTCTAATAAATGAGATGTAAATGACCACATATGGAAATTACCCATGTACAAGAATGAGGGAACATAATACAAAAAACTACTGTCGATGAGAGAGGGTGGCGGAAAACCTGTGAGATGAATGGAAAATATTAATGAAAAGAATACATTAAGTATAAAGTAGGAGGCAAAAGAATCAGGAAACATCCAAAAACAAAATCGTGATCTGAAAAAATAAGTGTGTCTGATAACATTTCACTTGTGTACTACGGCCAACTAAAATTGGTGGAACGTATTTTTTTCCCTGCAATATATATGAAATCTTATTTAACATATACGAAAATATGTACAATTGCCTCTGATTTTGTTTTATTTTTCTGCATCAAGTTTCATTTTATTGCAGTCTACTATTAATGTACAACAACTACCTTCTCTTTTTTAAGAACTTCTTTCTTCTAATAACGTGTCCGTTACCTGCAGTTGTAAGGTAGCAGTTGTGGTTCATTCCAAAGTGTGTATTGTTGGCAATAGTGTCCTGCTCCTTTCTGGAAATGGATTTAGTGATTTACCATATTAATATTCATCAGTCAGGCTGCGAAAACTGATAGGTTCTAAAACATTGCCCGTTACCCACACGATTCTGCCACATTTCAGACAAGCTAATGTTGCTCGATTTGTCAATGTTTCCATTAATGCGCCTTCTACACTTAGTTTCATCAACTGAGTCTCAAACGAAGTTTGCCTGTTTTAATGTCTATGGGGCTAATTCAATATACGCCAAAGCGGTCGATCATACGTGATCTGTGATTGTCCGCTTTGCAGATAATTGAATTACCCCGCTAAGTAGGTTAAAGTAAAATAGCTATTACTAAACTTCTAACCTTCAACAGAGACCTCTACAGAAGAGATTGGAAAAATGACTATTGTGGACGGTCTCCAAAGCTGAGTTACTGCCGTACCTATTGTGAGCACTTTGATAGCAAATAAAAATACCACTTGTGACATGTCTCAGAGAGGTCTGCAACCTTGCCGTTCCCCATTATCTCTTAGTATACAGTGCGTCCACTGTAGCAAGTGATGCTGGGTAATGACATGCAAATAAGCACTCACAGTGCCACCTTTAGCTTCTTATCCACTGTAGCATGAACCCCTGTAAGCTTACACCTGCAGCATTAATGCCTCAAGGTGTAGGGGAGCACAGGTTCAATATGCAACAAAGAACAAATAAAACATAGTGCAAATAAAGTTCGTAACTTGAATGTGTTTGTAAAAACTCTGTCAAGTGGAGACTCACGTGGTATCAATCTAAATACGGCGTTTCAGAGATCAGTGGCATTAGGCTTGATTCTGGTGTGTGGATACTGGAACTTCAATTGAAGTAATCGGGTGTAATGGAATGCGGTGTCACACAGGAAGATTTCACCAGTCAGGATAAAGAGAGAAAGAGTAATCCAATAAATAAAAATATTTATAAACGCAATTTAAAATTCAACACTTACACTGTGTCATAAGGTACCAGGCACATAAAAACAAGGTGATGTCATCAGGTCGGTTACTCCCCGCGACCTCCATCGCAGACCTCTCAGTCGCAACACAGCACTTCCGAATTGGATCGTGTGTCGAGCCCCGGATAGATGTCCCGGTGTAAGGAGGGTCTTGCGTAGTTCCTGCGATAATGGCACGGCACAACGCAGCATCAAATGGGGAGCGATCAGGAGTCCTCTGGTGACGTCACGTGTGCGACTCTACGCGTTTCACTAGGCATGTAGCTTCATCAGTAGTCATCAACATAACACATCAAGCTCATTGGGTCCTTACTGCATGCAGTGCATTAATGCAGCGGTGCGCAAACTGGGGGCGGGAGATTTATCTGTGGGGCGTGGGCGGTTGCATAGGTCCCGCGCTCCTCCCCAAGGCATTTAAATTAAATGCCGGGGATCGCGTGAGGCCTCTGCAACAGTAACACTTACCGGGATTCAGACGCATCTACATGGCAACGCGGCGTAAAATGACGCTGCGGGGTCATGTGATGTGACGTCACCGGTGTCAAATGATGCCACGGGTCACGTGACTTCAAGCGACCCCGGAGCATCATTTGACCCAGCTGGCAGGTAGGAGAGGTGGCGCGAGACCGGGGGAGGTCAGGCAGGGGGGAGCAGCTTCAAAAATGTGCGCAACCCTTCATTAATGCACGAGAATTTCAGTCTAATTTACATTCATAAAGCTGCAATATTGTCTAAAACAGACAGCAATCTCTCCTTTGGATATGCCTGACTATTTTTATCGGTCTTTGATCGTATTCATTGATTTTATACCTCCATCTAATTTATTTCTGTCTTCCTATTGCTATTTCTTAGTCGATTTAACATTATGTTCGGCAAGTGGATGAACACGCTGGTTAATAGAAGTCATTTCGTTTCTGATTTGAACAGTTCTTAGGAACGCCCAGATATGTTATTACAAAAATAAAAAGGAACTTGTTTGCAGTGGGGTTTTAAGCCCCTGCTCAGGATTCACAACACTACTGGTGCATTTGATCCTAATCACGATTTCCAAGTACTACATGAGCTTTATATGGAAATATACTGCAAATGTCAGCAAAACCCTTTCCCTTGCATTTGACGGATTTCAACCTAGAGCAGTAGCATGTTAACTCCAAAGACATTCACACCACTGCCATATCTTTTACATTTACATGTACTGTAGTATTCCTGCACCTACAGTAAGGCTAAGAAGCACTTGGTAATGTTGTAATGTTACATCGTTATATCGTTACATAGGAGACGAGGGTGAAAAAAAATGTGTCCATCAAGTTCAACCTACAGTATGATAAATTTAGTTGTATGTACTGTATGTATGTATGTCTTTATATAGTGCCATTAATGTGCATAGCGCTTCACAGCAGTAATACGTGACAATCATATAAATAAAAAATGATATAAATAACACAAAGGGTAGAAGTGCTTCAGACATGAAACATTTAGGAAGAGGAGTCCCTGCTCCGAAGAGCTAACAATCTAATTTTGTTGGTAGGAAGAACGCACAGAGACAGTAGGAGGGCATACTGGTAAGTGCGTCCGCAAGGAGCAAAGGTTAATGTATGATGTGTTATTTATCAGCCATGGAGCTACTCATATGCTTCGTTAATCAGGTGTGTTTTAAGGTGTGTCTTAAAGGTGGATAGAGAGGGTGCTAGTCGGATATTGAGAGGAAGGGCATTCCAGAAATGTGGGGCAGTCAGAGAGAAGGGTAAGGCGGGAGAGGGCTTTAGATACAGAAGGGGTAGAGAGAAGATATCCTTGAGCAGAACGCAAGAGCCGGGATTGTGTATAGCGAGAAATTAGGGCTGAGATGTAAGGAGGAGAAGAGTGTAAAGCTTTAAAAGTGAGGAGGATAATTGAGTGTGTGATACAGGATTTGATAGGAAGCCAGGAGAGGGATTTCAGCAGGGGAGACGCTGAGACAGATTTAGGAAAGAGTAGAGTGATTCTGGCAGCAGCATTACGGATAGATTGTAGGGGAGACAGGTGAGAGGAAGGAAGGCCGGACAGCAGGAGGTTACAGTAATCGAGACGAGAGAGAATGAGGGCCTGAGTCAGAGTTTTAGCAGTCGAGCAACAGAGGAAAGGGCGTATCTTTGTAATATTGCGGAGTAAAAAGCGACAGGTTTTAGAAACGTTATGAATGTGAGAAGAGACTGTGAGAGAGGAGTCAAGTGTGACCCCTAGGTAGCGTGCTTGGGCTACTGGGTGAATGATGGTACTTCCAACAGTGATGTAGAAGGAGGTAATAGGACCAGGTTTGGGAGGAAGTATGAGGAGCTCGGTTTTTGCCATGTTTAGTTTAAGTCGGCGGAGGGCCATCAAGGATGATATAGCCGACAGACATTCAGAAACTTTAGTCTGTATAGCAGGTGTAAGGTCAGGGGTAGAAAAGTAAATTTGTGTGTCGTCAGCATAGAGGTTATATTTGAACCCAAAAGATGTGATTAGGTCACCGAGAGTGTGTACAGAGAAAAAAAAAGGGGTCCCAGGACAGAACCCTGTGGTACCCCCATATAGAGATCGATAGAGGAGGAGGTGTTGGCAAAAGAGACACTGAAAGTACGATGGGAGAGGTAAGGGGAGATCCAGGATAGAGCTTTGTTATGAATGCCAAGAGTATGTAGAATGTGAAGGAGAAGAGGGTGGTCCACAGTATCAAATGCTGCAGAGAGGTCGAGTAATATGAGAAGAGTGTAATGACTTCTGTCTTTGGCAGCATGAAAGTCATTAGTTATTTTAGTGAGGGCTGTTTCAGTGGAGTGAGCAGTGCGGAAGTCAGATTGTAGAGGATCTAGGAGAGAATTGGTGTTGAGAAAGTGGAGCAAGTGAGAGAATACAAGATGTTCAAGGAGTTTGGAGACAAAAGGCAGGAGGGAGACAGGTTGATGGGCCTGTTTTATGAAGCCACTAATGTAATAAGTAATTTTGTAAACTTAATGTAACACATGCCTTTAGCTTTTTGTGACCTTGGGGAAGTCCCTTATGTCCCTGTGATTTTTTTAGGAACACTCCCGATTCAGAAGAATAATCTGCCACGAACGCTCGTCCAGCCGAATCCACACACACCGGGAGGAGTTCTTATATCATAGGAATCACAAAAACATATAATTTATTGAGAGAAAGGATTAATATTTTGGGCCACCCTGGGACCTGTGGCACAGGGAGTTAAAAGTCTTGACAAAGGTCCAAATGTGCATCAAAACATTGATCCTTTCTCTCAAAAAAATGATGTCTTCTCACTGAAATGAAACTGTAAGCTCTGCGGGGCAGGAGCTCATTATTTCTGCACATCTCTGTGTACACTGACAGTGCTATATAAGAAAGAACATTTTTTTACCACCAGGTCAAACTCAGTCCTCAATAGCCACCACCAGGAAGGTTATTAAGGATGTCCCTGCTTCAGCGCAGGTGGTTCAATCTTGCTTAGAACCTGGGCTCTTGACGATTGAGTTTTGCCACCCTTACCATACACTAATAACCAGCTGCTGCACAGGATATTTCTACTGTATGTGCGGATTTCATGGAGGGGCAGTCCCACAGAGCCGACAAAATGATACATTTCTAAATCAAATAATCTGTGTTATTGGCATCAATGAAAAGATGAAGTCCCCCTAATAAAACATTTTCACTTATTTGTTTCTTGTCTAAAATATCTCTTAGAATACAGTGCTCCCACTGCAGCCAGGGATTCTGGGAAATGACATGCAGATGAGCACACCTTTTGCTTCATATCCATTTCCACATGGAACCCTATAAGCGTATGCCTGCCGCATTACAGCTTTTCAGCACAGCCTGGTAACTTCTTTTCTTCCCCTGTATATTTTCGGTATTTATAGCAGTATCATTACAAGTCTGGATCAACATCTTTCCTGTGTGTACAGCCGTTTATAAACGGTCTTATCACAAAAAGAGATTAGGTAAAGATCGTATCAGCACTGCAAAGCATTTGGTTAGTATTAGGACCGTAAACATTTAAAAAAAAAGACATATTTAAAAATACTTATATTGTTGGATTGTTTTAATGGAGTCAATCCCCTACATTAAATCTATTAAACTTGCTATTAATTCCCCTTCATTGTAGAGATTCCTGCCACATGTCATTGCCATTTGTTCTTCTGCTATGACTGTCCCAGTCTATTCCCTAAATCTTCTGCCAATGGGAATGTAAATCTTTCAATCACCGCCAGCCCTGCAGTTTCTTGGTCTGCAATGCCTCTATCCCTGCATTGTATCTGTAATGGCCTTTGTTTTTGCGTGCTTTATTTTTCTTTAAGCGACTGTGTCTCTGAGCAGCTCTATAGCGGTATAAGGTAATACTTGCATTTTTGTATTAATGATGGACAGGTTTGTGGATTTGAAATTCCGGCTCTGCACTTCTTAAACCAGGCTGTGCTGAAAAGCTGTGTAATACGGCAGCTATAAGCTTGTAGGGTTCCATGTCAAAACGGATAAGAAGTAAAGAGTGACACACTCTGCTCATTTGCATATCATTACCCAGAATCCCTGGCTGCAGTGGAAGCACTGTTTGCTAAGCGATAATGGAAAAAGGGCAGGGGCTGCAGACCTCTCTCTGAGATGTGAATGTGCTCACAAGGGATATTTTTATTACTGTAACTGGATTTGTAAATCTGAAATTCACAAATTTCGATCGAAACACAAGACAATAATCGAGAGAGACTAATCCTTAGATACATTATTTATTTTTTGTCTGCGAACCTATGCACAAAAGATCTATTTTTTTCGCAAACGGAAAACTCAACAACTTACGCACAAAGTTTATGAATTTTCTGCTTATTGTAACTTAAAAAAAAAATGTACAGATCAAAAATCAAAATACAACATTTTTAGAACCAAAACCAAAACAGCACTGAATGTTCCGTACGTACCCGTAGTTTGTGTACAAACAAACCTATTGATATGAAAGGAATACATGGCTTAGTGGTAGCCCACACAGATGTAGCCAAACTTACTGGTCTCAGTACCATGACAAGGTGTGACTTTCCACCCGCGTGAAGACTTTATGCACCGAGGCTCATCCGTGGTGACCAGCCAGCAGAATTATTTTGTTGGGTTTATTTATTTAATTGCAATTCAGTATCTGTCCACCAGATGGCGGACTGAATATCTTTGCTCATGCTCGTGGTGAACAGCACAATAACTTAACCCGTGTTTCTTTCTATCCAATATACAATGTAACAATGTCCCATTGCAGCTTGCAACCTGCAACCTACAGACCTGAAAGCTGCAACAAATCCCCCCTCCCCCCACTGTCTACGAAGGTCTAGAGCAGGTGTCCGCAAACTTCCTGCGCTGCGCCACCCCTGCCTGCTCTCTCCCTGTGTCGTCGTCCCCTTACCTCTAATGACGCTGTGGTGCCATGTGACGTCACATCACGTGACCCGCGGCGTCATTTGATGTCATGTCTCTATGGTAACGGGCATCAAATGACCCAGGGGACATTTGACACCGTGTTGCCATGGAGACGCGTGGACTGAAGCCGGGTAAGTGAGTTGACGGAGGCCTCATGCTCTCAGAGCGGGGTCTCTGTAACCGCTGCGCCCCCCAAAAAAGCTGGTCTATAGCAGAGGTACCAAACTCAAGTCCTCAATGGCCACCAACAGGTCATGTTTTAAGGATATCCTGGCTTTAACACAGGTGGCTCAATCAGTGGCTCAGTTTTATCCTGTGCTGAAGCAGGGATATCCCTAATACCTGGCCTGTTGGTGACCCTTGAGGACTAGAGTTGACCACCCCTGGTCTAGAGACACACAACACTGGCAGCATGGCTATAACGTCCCCTCTAACTGGGCCTCGCAGGGCCGTAACCCCACAATCTCCTCAAACCAATGTCCACACCTGATGGGATATATCCCCACAGTACTGAGGGGCCCCATGACACCCAACCACCCTGGTGTCCAAAAGAGCAACCCACCCAAGGTATGTGACAGCGCTGACCACAACTAACGTTTGTAAAGTTGGCGCACTTGTTGATACCTGCCGGGTACTTTAGCACCCGGTAGCGCCGACAGTAGACAAGTAGACAAATATAAAAAAGAAAAGCGCCCGATCCTAGTGCATTATCACTGATAAAAATGTAATGTTTTCCAACAATCACAATTTCAAACTCACAAACATCAGTTGTAATCAGGCGTTTTATGAGATATAATCTCTCCCCTGCACATCTCCGCCCCCCAAAGCACATTACATCTCTGCCCTGCATAAATCCCCCTCCCCAGCACATCACATCTTTCAACTGACATCACATCCCCTCCACACATGCTCAGCTCCTCCCCACCACCCCTGTCGTCGACTCTGATTGAGTGAGCTAAGCCGATGTCACCACTGTGGACGAGACTGTTGGCAACGGGGCTCAGTGATTGTATGGAGGAGTGTGCAGTGGGCTGCAGCAATACAGGCACTGAGGGGAGAGGAGGCAGCCTCACCAGCTCCCAAAATCGACTCGCCCACGGGCGAGGGGGCGAATGGGTTTGTCGAGCCCTGGATATGTGTATTACGGATGTTCTGTCACCATTTATTGTTTTTAGTTAAGAAAAGTGTCCTATATAGTTAGCGCCCATAGTAATGTCCCAAGATTGTTGTCATGCAGTAAAAGGAGTAAGCACATGCTCAGCAGGAGTTCTCAGAGTTGCAGCTCTGGAGCCTAAATGGATCATCCCCACCAGAAGGTCCTTAGTAAACTCTTGATCTTATATGCATGAGCGAAGAATGCCTTACACAGTAATGGGATAGTGATCCCAGAGACTAGTGTGTCTGTCCCAACATGGTTCCACCTTAGATGGGACATTATAGATGCTATGCATGAAATTGCTAATCTGACTAATACTAATGGAAACAAACATATGTACCTCCCCAGCATAGGAGTGAGAGATACCAGGGGAAGAAGCACAGAGTGACCATATTGTTTGCAAAAAGTATAGGTTATAGGCAGCACTATACAGGACTAAAAAATATTAATAAAGGAGAATATCCTATAATAGTGGTGGAACGGGAACAAAAAGAGGGACTCTTTAATCCCTCAAAAATATCCACACAAAACCCAACAAAGATTCCCAGCACTCAGTGTAAGAGTCATGAATCAATCCAAAAGTATGTCAAAAATCATCATGTTTTGCTGATGGAAAATATCCAATAATCCAAATGATAGATGAATATGAATAAGTGTAAGCACAATGCATATACAGTACATAAGATAATCATGCAAACACAGTAGTTAATCAAGCAAAAAACAAAAAAACAAAACTGTAAGGTCATAATCCCAATCTAAAATAGACAAGGAGGGAACAAGGGAAAAATGACAGAACACAATATACATTATGGAACTATTTATTTATTTATTTAGTTATAAAATGTTTTACCCGGAAGTAATACATTGAGAGTTCCTCTCGTTTTCAAGTGTGTCCTTGGCACAGAGTTATGATGACAGATACATGGTTACAAATACATATATAAATACCACTGCCAGAGACAAAAACAGAGAGACAAAGAGGGTGAGGGAGGCAAGGGATATAGGACAATCAACAGTTAATTCAGAGGAGCACCTTTTCGGGGGGGATAGTCCCTTTTTCTGGCCCATACCCACAGAGGAAATGTCAGTGGTACTTCTCTATGTGCCCTCAGTACAATACTCCCTCCGTTTAAAACAACTGTAGGTGAAAACAGCATCGTAAGGCTCCAACTGGCACTGTTCCAAAGTGCTAGAAAAGGAATCCGCCAAAGGGAGTATGCTCTAGAGAAATACCGGAGTTCTGTGCTAGGAATATCCTCAGAGTATAGAGGTCTCCAACGGGAATATCGGTACTCATGCTCGATGGGAACAGGTATGTAGTAGATCTGTGGAGCAGGACCATATTGATTATCACCAGTTAATGTCTGAAGTGAAGTACAGTATGTCCTTATATGGTGAGCATTAGAAACAGATGTGAAAAAAGCTCTTGTTTGTACTATAAAAGTTCCTGGTGCCCTTCCTTAGTCTATCTGCATATCAACACCAAGCCTGCACCATGAACAGGTTGACGGTGCATTACCATGTACAGTATATAGTTCAACTCGTTTAGAGCCGGCCACAGTAGATTACATAAACTACAATCAATAATTCAGTACTACATAGACAAATATCTTAGAAAAATATTTTATCCCCCACTCAGCTAGTTTTCCAAAACCATTCTGTCTCATTTCATAATCATCACATGGAGTTTCTTGTTCACACTTAAATAAAAGCTGGCGTGACTCCATTTCCCTTGGTCCCCCCTGTCACAGGTGTGGCAATGAAGGGGTTAATCAGGCCATTAATAAAGGCATTATACCCAGCTGATTAACCCTAAATCGCATTGGGAGTGAAGATGTGTTTTCCCCTACACCACCTTGCTTGTCCCCATTTTGCAGTCTATTCCCTGACTGTGGTAATAAGAATGAATACAAACTGTGCTGTTAGTGTTTCAGACACAAGATGGCATTGTGAGCGCTGAACCAAGTGCTGATTGAAGACGCGTGGCTGTGTATGAGAGGGCCGCTTTGAAGGATAGGTATCCATTTCTAAGCACTAGACCTTGCAACCGCAAAGTTAATTGAATAAGTGGTTTACGATTAAACTGAAGTGGGTTCTGTCAAAATGTATCTCTTGCCTTGTTACTTTCTTTACTTGAAAGGGGGGAAATATATTGACGTGGGAACTGGGTTAACTATGGACCTTACATCATAGCCCTTTCAATTAAGTACGTTAACTTGAGAATGGAGTGGGCTAGCACTCTAATTTTTGGAGTGCAACTCAGAATAAATAAACCATGCACCCACATATAAAGTTTATTCCAGTGACACAAGCGGAACATATTTTTATTAATAAAATGTATTTTACTGTGGGTTTTAAATGTGCAGGCAGGAAAGCTTTTTTTCTGCAAGCCCGGGAAAAATCCTTTAGTATGCAAATATGCTAAGGGTGAATGAGCTGAGGGTATTTTCCTCTCTGTAATTCAAAGAGCCCCTGCTAAGTGGGAGGCTCTGAGTCTAGTGAAGTCCGGAGTTGAAAAGCCTCAGAGATACAAAGTGTGAAAATGGCCGGGATGTTGCTGAGTGCCAGATCCCGGTACTCAGGAAAAGAAGGATCCAACGCACTACGATTTTGATTATAATGCTAATTTATTTGTGCCACACAACGTTTCGACCTAAAGAGGTCTTTCTCAAGTGACTAGGCATGTACAGTAGAGGCAACGTTTATTCTAACATTTGCCGTAAACTAGCCGGTTTACATTCTGGGTATGTGCTGGGTATGTTCTGGGCTAGTTTGAGGCACGTTTAAGGTATTTCTGCATTGACTAACGACCCATAGGATTAACACAGCAGGGATCCCTGGCAGTCCAATTCAGTTTGAATGGGACTGCCAGGGACCCCCGCTGTTAATCTGATAGGCCATTAATCAATGCAGAAATGCTGGGGCTAGTTTAAGGAAAGTTTAAGGCATGTATTCAGAATGTACCTGGGTGTTTCCTGGGTTTTTTGGGGAATTGCCACTGGTTTTTGTTCGAATAAGAGTTGCCTCTACTGTAGTATGTATATATTTTTTATTGTGGTGTGCAGCATACTCCTTTATTTACATTGAGATCCGAGTACTCAGCATGAGCCATTCACACTTTGTGACCAAACCTCAGACTGAGAGTCGCCAGGTCAGGGGTTGACCCCCGGTATGGTAAACCGCCTATGTGTCAGGCTGACACATGCGCTTTGTAAACTGGAAAGCCCTTTTTGCCCGTTCTGCAAACTCCGGGCAAATCGGGGATTGGTGGGTTAAATGTTCCCACGGAGGGGATTGGGCACACATGTTAGAGATAGGACTGTAAACCCTATAAACCTGCCTGCTGAGCTATCCCCTGTGTGATTCATGACTTATCGAAGCTTTGCTCAAGAGTCCGTTCAAGTACAGCGGCAGCGGTTCCAGAACGCAAGGGGTTAACAACATCGTAAGCAAGGATTTACCCCTACTTCAGGAATTCGTTAGCCCTGGGGACTCCCGAATGAACCCCAACGAACTGGAACAAACTTCTTTCATTTGGTGGAAATATTAGGTTGGCAACTTGCGACCTAGCCAAAATGACTTTAAGCCAGAGACTTTATTTCTTCAGCTTTCATTCAATGGACAATTTATTTTGTTTCCCCATCACAGTAAGTGATTATTAAGTGTATTCTGAGGTTGTCGTGTGTTTGTCTATAAAGGAAATAAATGACAATTTATTTTGCCCACCTTGTTATGCTCAATCGAGAATACAAAAAATATAAAAGTGTTGATAAGTTCTGGTCCACTGTGACAACGTGAGACTAGGTTTATTAACAGCTTTTTATACCGGGATCATTGATTGAGCAAAGCAAAGAGGTAAAATAAATTGTCATTTATTTCAGGAAAAGACATACACACAATGTAACACAATTTACAGGGTTAACACATTTACTGGAGCGGGCTAACGAATAAATCTATCCTTTAAACAAAATTCACAAAAATGACCTCTGTAGGAGTCCAATGACCAGTAAGTACTCATGAAAGTCCTGGAACTGATTTCGGCATGCAATGCCAGACACAACCGCTCCGTTCTTCAGAAGTGGGACTTGAATTTGCCGCTGTTGGTTTGGCGCTTGGAATCTGCGCTCCGCATTGGCTGCAAGGTTTCTTATGGGTTTCAGGGTCCCATCCACAAACCTCTGCAGCCTATCAGAATGTGGGTATTCTCCTGCCAGCCAATCACTGATTTGCCGGTATTGTGAAGCCGGGTGGGTACCTTTTCTCATTCTGTATAGGTGCATGTGCCAACCTGGCACCTCTGCCTCTTTGCATACTGAGCCCACCCGCTGTTCAGGCTCCACAGAGTCTGTGCTCTGGCAAATGGTGGCCGGATAGCCCTGGTTTAGCTCAGGATATGGGTACTCACGCAGAACTGCAGTACCCCTCCTGTTCTAACACCTGGCATCCCTGAGGCTTTAAAGTCCTGACTTCTCACAGACCCATAGGCACCAAGCTTGGTCTAACCACAGATCTACATTAACAGTCCTCTCCAGCTGCATGGAAGTTGCAGTTCCCGAACAGAGAAATGTTATCGAGGTGACTTGTAAAGGACCCTCTAGGATCCCCAATGGACCTAGCATTACCGGGATAATATAAAGGGGTATCCTGAATCGAAAAGAAGTGGGGCACGTTTTTCCAAACAGTTAAGCAACTAAGATATATACCTGCTTCTGAGTGTTAAGTGTGGGCAATCATGGAAGCATAATAAGGTAACAATGAAGAAACAGTACAACATTGGTTAAAGTGTGGTGTGTGGTCCCCGTGCCTGGGAACCTGAATAAAAGATAGTTGTATGACAAAAGTTCCTTGCGCCTACATCCTTGCTACCTCATTGCCCAGCCGCCTGAATCCAGCACCCTGAGTCAAAATAACCCATGCGGAGTAGCCATACATACTGTACATATCACACTGATGGAATCTCCATAGAGGCCAGTGCAGGGAGGGTTACACATACT
Organism: Ascaphus truei; assembly: GCF_040206685.1. Lineage (NCBI taxonomy): Eukaryota > Metazoa > Chordata > Amphibia > Anura > Ascaphidae > Ascaphus > Ascaphus truei. Next base: position 410,881,785 of record NC_134486.1, on the reverse strand, counting down.
GTAATTCAGAGAAAAAGGGGAAAACATGTTTTTCCAACCTAGTCCCTTAAGAGGAAATACAACGTATTGCTGTCGCAAATGATAAACAAGCTGGATGTTTAATTACAACCTCTCCATGAAGTGCAATCAATGGGACTGCTGTGGGTGTGTTTACGTAAATTCCCATGGCCTCGGCTGGGAGACAGCTTGACAGAAGCATTTAACCACCCTCTTTTTTGCCAGCTCTATTTCAACAACACAAAGTATTGGTTTGAAACAGAAAAACAGGGTTCAGTATACCACCTCTGATAGGAACATACAGTACTGTATGTGAGGCAGCATCCTCGGTTATAAAGAAGTGTGGAGCTTTACATACCTAACACAAGGGTATAAGTGCTACTAGAAAGTAGCGGTATGAGCTTGGACAGCCCAATCCTTTGGAGCAGAAGGGGAAAGGGTAACTGTTTTTATAGGTGTATGGTATTTTTATATTTTATGTTATTTATAAAAGATTAGGTTTAGGTTTGGGAAAAAGAGTATTGGCTATCTGTTTGTATTTAAGATTGTGGGCGGACGCTCACAGAGGTATGCAAGGGAGACTCGTTATTGTGAAATTAAATAAGGCTTTTTATTGCGCCTGTTTCCTTAACATCAGGAAACCATCCAAACAAGGGGTAAACAAAGCTTCTATTCACTTGGGAGTATTTCTAGTGAAATACTATGCGGTTCACAACTCCCTTAGATAAGCATGTCTCCCAGCCCCAAAACATATAGCATGAAATAAGCAGATATAAGAAGTATCATAAATGAAAGTCTTATTTGTTCCTTGTGGTTTGGAGGGAAAATCTTCTCTGTCCCTGGTTCAGCTCCCTTTTCCTCAGGGTGTGTCAGCATTCAGGTTTAGAAGTTTTCCCTGTGTCTTGAAAGCAGCACTGCTGTGTCTTCTGGCAGGGCTCAAGACAAGTTGTGAGAGTCAAAGACAATCTCTGCTCTGTCTCCAAGGTCAGCTCAGGTATGAGCTAAGGAGTCTCACTTCCTGTCTCAAAAGACAGGCTTTTGTAAGCAATCTAATCAGGCAGGTGGTGTTTGTTAATTGACTACCAGCAGTTAACCACCACACTGCAGGATTAGAGGCACATTACTAGAACAGGGATAACTCCCCTGTTACATACCTCCCCTGTTTGTGGGAAGCTCTGGCTTGCCACGGCCAAAGCCCATCCTTCCACTCTCATTCTAGATATCTCTGTGACTTGAATGAGAGTGGATGGAGGAAGAGAACCCTCAGTCCTGCTGGGATTGGAGACCTTTCTCCAGTTTATTCGCGTCTCCTCCCGAAGGTGCTTGAGATCGGCACCCCTCAGTCGCTCGAGGAGGACTTTTTCTAAGTATAGTCTTTTTTCTACGTGCGCGGTCATGAGATTTCCCTTGCGTCGGGTGCCCGTCTTATTGTAGGCATACTGTATGGCAGCAGTTGCAGAGCGTTTAAAAACAGCCCTTTGAGTTTTCCGCTCTTGAAGCTGTCTCTCTGCCCATTTCCCACTCAATGGGGTTGCCAGGTCAGCCTCTTTGAGGTTAAGTTGCAATTCCACACCCACTTCCAGAGAATGTCCCATCTTTTCAGCTTCATCAGCTAAGGATTCTTCTGGTTTTGATTCAGCACGTGTACCTTCTTTTGTTGCCTGTTGGGTGGCTGAAGGTTTTGCTAGTGCTTGTTTAGGTGGTTCAAATTTTGCAACCTTGTCTTTCTGATGAGCGGTATTCCCAGCTCTCACTGTACCCTTGTCTTCATGGGTTTTTGAGGCTGTGGGATACTGACGCTTAGTCAGGGTCAATACTTGTCCTTGACTGTAATCTCATCCGTGAGAGATCCCTGTTTTTTGAGTACGTCTTGCAAGTCTCTTCTCAGGGAATTTATCTGCACGCTTTGCTTTCTCTGAGCTTGCTTCCACATTTTTATTGCATTGTGAAGCACTATGAATTTCTTTGCTCGGGCCACAGTTACTTGTTTTAGTTTCTGGACCTTCTTGTGCTCCCTTTTGTGCCGGGTCACCTGGGTTCTAAGCTTGGCCTCTAGCGATGCTTTGGTGACACTCAGGGTAGCCTTCAGTTTCTCATGCTGCTTTGCGGGAACATACTGGGTCATCAGACGTTCCTGCAGCACTTGAATTTCTTTAACAGCCTGCAGATTTTCTTCCTGCAGAGTTCGCTGCTTCTCCTCGGCCTTCTCGAGGTGCGTACGCAGACCTTGCAGTTGGTTCTGCAGTCGGGGCTCTGCTTCAAACTTCTCACCTTCCAAAAGTCTATTTATTTCCTTAAGCTTATGTAGCTTTTCATTCTTTTCCTTGACTTCGTCTGTCAACTGAAAATGTTCTTCTTTGAGTTTCAAGTTTTTTCTTTGTAATCTTAAATTTTCTCCTTTTTCAGTCTCTGTACTATTCAGGGCCTCTTTGCAGTCCTCCTTCCATTTACGCACATCTGCTTTGAGAATGACAGTCTCCTGGCGTGAGACATCCTTCTCTAGGTTGAGGGTCTGAAGCTCCTTCTGGGAGACTTGGAGATCTGTATTAAGATTGACAATCGTTTCTTTAGAAATGTCCAGCTCCTCAGTGTGACTGTGTAGTTCCTTTCTGGAAACTTCCAGGTCTGTGCGGCAGCTGTTGGTCTCATGATGTGAGGCAGCCAGTGCTCTGCAGAGTGTCTGAATCTCTTTCTGAGATACGTCCACCTCTATCCGGACACTGTTGACCTCCTGTTGTGAGGCATTCAGCACTATGCGAAGAGTGTGAACCTCTTGCTGGAAGACTATCATCTGCTTCAGTGCCTCCTCATACTTCCGCTTTAGCGTAGCCACCATTTTATCAGATTGGCTCTGCTTTTCCTCCATGGCAGAAATAGTAGCATTTGCAGTATCTAGCTCAGTCTTGAGATCGTCCAATTCTGTCCTGGCTAAAGAGTAAATTGTGAGCACATCTTTTTGTAGGCTCACGTTATTTTTCTGTAGCTCTGTGTAACCATCTTCCTTTTGTTTCAATTGTTCACGGAGCATACCACAGTCATGCCTGGCATTTTTCAGGGCATCTTCAGGGCTGGTCAAGGGATCGTAACTCACTGGTTCCGGCTCCGCTTCCCTGGGATGGTTGGTTGAGGGTTCCTCACTGTTGGCACCGGACAGACACTTCTTTGGGCTACACGACTTCTGCCTTGGGCCCTCTGGATATTCGGTTAACCGAGGGACGAATTTTCCATTTTCTCTAGGCTGCAGGGCAACTCGGCCCCCCTTTTCCTCCACAGGATCTGCGGACGTGTCTGTTCCTTCCACGGTAAGTGAAGAAACGCTTTTCTTTTTCCGTCTTTTTAATTTGGATGACACCATCCCTTCAGGGATACTGGGGTTTCCATCTTCATTTGAAATTTTAGCAGCGTCACTGGATCCACCCGGCTTTTCTTGCAACTGTAATATCTGATGGAAATATTCGGTGATCCACTGCTCCCGTTCTTTCTCCTGTTGATCATATTTGTCATCAAAGGGAGCGTTTTTTTCGGTTCGTGCCGAGTTCAGGCACCCCCACCATTCTTGGGGTGTTTTGTGGGTGTGACTCGGTTCGGGTTCCCCATAAGAGATGTCTTCCTCTTTATTGGACTGGAAGGGCCACTCTTCCGTGGGGTAGGGTTCATTACAGGAACGCTGCATCTTGTCCTCCATTTTTAGGCTATCAGGTGTAATTTTCTTCCTGACCTCAGGAGGTGCTATTGCAGCTGTTGCCACTGTATTTGCTAGAACCCCCAGTTGTGGTAGTCCTACAGGTGGGCATATTTTGCTTGTAGAGATCATAGCTCTCACAGACATCTCTGTAGAATTTTTCTTTCTTGGATAAGTTTTACAATATCAGCAGTACTGTGCATGCATTTTCTCTCATCAGGTATACAAGATGTGCAGTTGCTAGGTAAAAAAAAGTCTATTTGCTTTCACGATTTACTTGCTAGGTGTAATCTCTCATTAGGTATGCTGAATGTGTAGTTGCTAGGTAAAAACTTCTGTTTGCTTTACACCATTTACTTGCTAGGTCAATCTCTCTGCTTCAACCAAATAATATGGTTTTCTGCTTGAGTTCAGTAATTTTCAGTCTCATCTTTGGGTATTATAGCATTCCCACTCCACACTTTGGGTGTCTGTTTTGCTCCCAAGATACATAAGCAAACTTTTTTACTTGCAGAAAAAAAAAACATTCTTTGCAGTGGAATATTTCTTTCACTCCCGGCAGGGTAACTCAACACTCAGCAATTGGCTTTGGAATACCTTTTACACAGTTCAGCAATCCTTTTTCCTCTGTAGGGCAATTTTACACTCAGCATTTGTTTGCTAAAAATTCCCCTGCTTCAGCACAGTCTTACATCAATTTTCACACTTTTCTGCATATACTCCATTCACAGCTGGTAGTCCTATGCGGTGTGGCCACCTTTATTTGCAAAATCAGTACCGCTCGTGGGTCACCATCTGTATTCACTGCTTCAGCTAAACTTTTGAAAACAACAAACACCTATCTCTTTTTAAGGGCTGACTCACTTCTTGAACCCTGACTATGGCTAGAAGGCAAAACCCCTATTTCAATGACCATATTACACTTTGTGATAGGCAAATAAAGGTTTACCTGCTTCAGTAGTCTCTCTCTCTCTCCTCTTGGGGAAAAGAGTCCATCTGTGGTTTTGTAAGTTTTCAGTGGTGTGTATCACTTTAACTATGATCTCTGCTGCATGAGATTTCTTTTTTTTTTTTTTTTTTTTTTTTTTTTTTTTTTTTTTTTTTAAGTTGCTCAGACTGTTTGTAGGCAAAAAGCATAAAAAAAAATTTCACAGAAAAAATCTCCGGTCCTTTCTAAATTGAAAGACCACCACTCGTCCCACTTCGGACACCATATGTGGGCGGACGCTCACAGAGGTATGCAAGGGAGATTCGTTATTGTGAAATTAAATAAGGCTTTTTATTGCGCCTGTTTCCTTAACATCAGGAAACCATCCAAACAAGGGGTAAACAAAGCTTCTATTCACTTGGGAGTATTTCTTGTGAAATACTATGCGGTTCACAACTCCCTTAGATAAGCATGTCTCCCAGCCCCAAAACATATACAGTAGCATGAAATAAGCAGATATAAGAAGTCTCATTAATGAAAGCCTTATCTGTTCCTTGTGGTTTGGAGGGAAAATCTTCTCTGTCCCTGGTTCAGCTCCCTTTTCCTCAGGGTGTGTCAGCATTCAGGTTTAGAAGTTTACCTGTGTCTTGAAAGCAGCACTGCTGTGTCTTCGGGCAGGGCTCAAGACAAGTTGTGAAAGTCAAAGACAATCTCTGCTCTGTCTCCAAGGTCAGCTCAGGTATGAGCTAAAGAGTCTCACTTCCTGTCTCAAAAGACAGGCTTTTGTAAGCAATCTATACAGGCAGGTGGTGTTTGTTAATTGACTACCAGCAGTTAACCACCACACTGCTGGATTAGAGGCACATTACTTGAACAGGGATAACTCCCCTGTTACAAAGATACTGCTACATTTACAAACCAACCCAACAGATCACAAATATTCTACAATGAGAAATAATAGCAAGCCATATTCTGCATCAGTGTGAAAATTATGCATTACTGTACGAGTCATTTGCTGTATAAAACGTCGGTGTGTGAGACATTTTTCCTGGTGTAATTGTACTAGCAACTACTTTTGAAGGAAGAGAAGATATTTTCTATGGCAAACAAAATGGTGGGTTTTTTTACATCCTGATTTTCATTTCAAAGATGCAATCCTTGTTAGTTAGCAAAAAAAAAAAAAAAAAAAAACCTTTTAAAAAACGAATTCACAGTGTATTTATGGCATAAACAATTTAAATGTATTTTATTTGAAATAAATGTCATCATACTTAAAGCAGGACACATCCTCCTAAAACAAGAAGGAACAGGCCCTCCAGAGGTCTTCATACAAAAAAAAGAATTTTAATCCACACAGATCGACGTTACAGTCAACAGGACAAAGTCAGTGTGTTTCACCGAAACGTTGATCTGTGTGGATTCCATTCCGGTTTTTTGTATTAAGACCTCTGGAGTGCCAGTTCCTTCTTGTTTTAGGAGGATGTGTCCTATATTATAGGTCTCCCCAGCGGGGGACGATCGCTGTGCACCTGAGGGAGTTACATAAATTCAGTGCCTGCACCTATTTCTTTCTTCTTCTATCATACTTACAGTAAAGCAAACATGGGGTTGTTTTGGTTTCTTTGCAAGCTCAGACCTGTCTTTCCCTCAGGGCCTCTGAATGGTGGATTATTGTCAATCAAACATTAAATGCTAATCAACCTCACCCTGACCCTGAGAGATGGACAATACCAGGGCTGGCCAACTCTGGTCCTCAAGTGCCAGCAACAGGTCAGGTTTTCAGGATATACCTGCTTCAGCACAGGTGGTGCAGCCTTCGACAGAGCCCCTGATTGAGCCACCTGTGTTGAAGCAGGGATATTCTGAAAACCTGACCTATAGATGGCCCTTGAGGACTGGAGTTGGCCACCCCTGGCCAATACAGATATAGAGGGAAGTTGAATCGGGTTTTGCCTGTGTAATCTCTTGCTCATCACGGAAAGCCAGAGGGGTCGGATTTGTGTAAAAATAAAAAATAAAGTGTCAATGACCAAAAATAAATGCAGCTCTGCCATTGGTTCCTTTTTGGTCCCTATAAGAGACGTCACCTCTACATACTGACAGCATGAAATTAAGTACTCGTTTCTAAAACAAATGACAATCTGTGGAAAAGGAGATAAAACTGGAAAGCTATTGTTATTAATACATATACTTATTCAGCAATCAGCACTAGGCAGAATGTTACAGTAACCTCTCCATAGCCGGGTAGGCAGAAAAAGGGGCTTTATGCAGAAAGTTGGCCTAAGAATTAGCTATGGAATTTTATGGAGGAAACTACCCAAGCTGGGACTCCACTAAGATAAACTACGGGGTGTGTTTCAATAAAAACAGAATGTTACCATTAAATGAAATGGATCGATTCAAGTACAGGAATAATATGCGCATAACAAGTCATTGCTAGGGAAGTTCTTATATTATTCCTGCCATGATAACCCAAACGTCCTTTATTGGTGACATAGATGTGTGTTGATAGAGATAGTGTATGCATTTTGCATCTCTCACAGATAGCAGGTTATCTTATTTAACTGATTTAAAGTTCATTTTGTACGCTTATCATTCTTACAGACTGCATTGGTTTTTCAGATCGCTATCCATAGATTAATATAAGTTGCATAAAAGTCAAACGGAATTTACTTCGAAGGGAGAAAATGACAGCTATATTAAACTCATGGTTTGTAGAGTACTGTATACTCAAAGTCTATAAAGCCACTCTCAATATGCTCAATATGTGCACTTAATTTATGCTTTAAGATAAATGGTTCAATCTTGGCGAGGTTAACCCTGTTAGGGGTCAGAGAAATGTGGCGGGGTCGTTAGAGATGTACAGTATTATAATGTCTTGCTCAGCACCTAACATTTGCTTCTCTTCTCTGTTCATACTGCTAAGTTTGGTCTCAGCTAAAATGTCAGTGTCACTTCCAATGTCAGCGACAGCAGAAGGCACGGCTGAAAAGACCCTGACAGATGTTGGTGATACAGATGTAGCCGGCTTAATTGTTCTCTCAGGTGTGATATGTCAGGATATATTGTGATATACGGTGCCAGCATTGCCACTGAAGCTTGCAGAAACTTTTTGATACTTTTGACTGCTACTGGGATTTATGCTGTTATCAATGTGAATAGTGTCACTTACTACATCTGTACAATATGTGTTACCAACTACTCCACTTCTGAACCAAGGATACAGAGCCATTCTATAACCCAAAGCTCCCCTCCGGGATTTCCAGCCACACCAAGGAATAATCAATGAATACGCAAAGAGATGTGAATCCCTACAATGTGAATGTCATCTCTGGGCTGACTGGCCGGGATGAATTGCAACATTAACTATCAGTACACATTTTAGAACTACTCAGTTTCTCAAAATAGGGCAACTTGGTAGCTGCACATGTCCTCTTGTTCCTCATTTGTCTGCATTAACAGGCACACCACACTATATCTATTAGGTTTATTTTATTTTTAACCTTGCATATGCTTATACTGTACTGTAGTTGGAACATTTCCACACAAAGCTTCTTAATATTTTGAAACACCTGTAATTACAATTTGCCATCTAATTGTGTTCTGTAGGTTAATGTTAGTGTAACCTCTGCTGATTGCTCAGTACATTTTGTGGACCTGTTCAAAGCTTTTTATATTCAGCCTCATCGCTCATTGCCCTTTTGTAGCACTAATTGTTGCACTTATATGATTTATTTTCATACTTAATAATATAGTTAATGTTCTCTAGTGCTGTTAGGTGCTTAATCTATTTCTAATTTGTTTTAAACAAAACTCAGAGGTTGGCTTACTTTTTGCGGTCACAAAGCAGTTAAATGCTTGTGACCCGTTTCCTGTGTGTCTTTGGACATGATAAGTAGAGATGGGTGGATCTGCCTGTCACGGGAGACCAGGCACTTTATACCTTTTTAACCGGGATCATTCACTGAGCAAAACAAGGTAATGAAATAAATTGTAGTTTATTCGCATAAATTCGCTTACACACAATGATACAAAAAATATAGACAAAAGACACACTTACTTGGGGTCTAGGGTTGAAAACTAGACTTTCCTAGGGGCAGGGAACTCTAAATAAGAGTTTTACCATGACCAGGACTTAGCCCGGAATCTCCTGGTTCCCAAATCGGCGTGAAGTTCCACAAGCCATCTGTTATCTGACATGATATCTTGAGGGAATCTATTTAAAATAGTAAATACTCCAAATAATGAATTCAATTGGCTTGAGTAACAGCCTCAGACGGAACCATTAAAGTGCTGCTGTCTTAAGTCTGTCCCTTGAGACTGTGGCGTAGAATGATATGTCAACAGTGGAAACATCTACAATAATTGCACTTGTTAACAGACCATGTTCTTTTCCATAGCTTTTTATCCTTAATGTGCATAGAGTAGTACTTCCTGTGTATGTGATTTATGTAAATACTTGATTGGAACTAGACATTTTTTTAAATTTAATTATTCCTATGAGTATTTAGCTGGGAATATACCTATTTTTCCCTGCTCTGGCAATGTGAGGTGGTTTGATAGCAATATATTGTTTAGTGTACTTTATTAATTGACTGAGAGGAGGTCCTGTATAATCACCTCTGTCATCACTAGCGAAAAAACGAATATAATGTTGGATAAGTAGAAACGAGAAGCTGCATTTTTACTTTGACATTTTCCAATGTAGGTCTTCACATAGCACATCCCCAATGGCTTTTGTATTGCGGCTCAGTTAGAAGACAGTGGGGGTCCCGTGAGTTAGGAGGGGGTAAACAAATTATTAATAAACCATAAAGTATTCATATTATTTTGTGTCAACTCATAAAAGCATCATTTGGACATGTATATTCTATTTCATTGGTAAACATGTTTATCAAATGTTCAGAGTTTACCAGATGTTGGGACGATGCAGGTGACCACAGGACACCCCCAGGATCAATTACTAAGGTGCTTTCTGATGGTGAGGGGGTAACCAGGCTCAATAATGAAGGTTAGGCCCACTTGGTTACCCCTGATCCGTGTGTAAAGGTCCTAGAGTGTCAGCTCTTGGACCCCACTGTCGTGAATGCATCACGGAGACTGTGTATAAATTATGCGACAATTCAGTATTTTCTGTGTTTTGCCTTTCCAGGGGTGCTGGGTAGCGGAGCTTGCGAGGCTGTGAGTTTTGAGGGTGGGTTTTGCGGAGAAACGTCAATCAGACTGTTGCTAGGTGGCGGGTTTCCCGAGTTATGGGAAACCCCAAATATGTACCCGGGAACCAGGTAAGATTCTTGGGCACATTGAAGCACAGTGCTCTGGCAAAATCCTACCCTGGAAACATTCTTGTGACTCACCGCCAGGGTTCCCTGCTTCAGCACAAACTGGAAAAGTAATGTAACCCTTTTACCATACCCCCCCCCCTAAGTGAGATTGGGGGGTATGCTCCTTTCTGGCTACTGCATAGGTATTTGGGCTGTAACCTGATGGTGAATAGGAGGGCTGAGGGGTCTTCGGTGGTGTGGGGAGAGCCAGGACAGGGACAGGAGGGCCAGGTTACCTTGGTCTTTCTCTGGTGCAGTGCCTCCAGCAAGCAAGGATCCCCTGTTGATATTCAGAGGATGAACCCCCACTGACATTCCTTCGTCACAGAGACAGGAACACACACACAGCTTGTCTTTTCTGGTATTTATTAGCAGTTAGCTCCAGGATAGAGAATGTCAGGCTTCACATGATTTTTAACAGCATATACATTCTTCCTGAACCTCTCTCTCTCTCTAGATCAGATCCCTGACTAGGTAGCATAATTCCCTTCTCTCCAGCATGGGTGGGAGGGAGAGACTTTCTCTGGACTAACTAACTTCTTCTCTTCTCTCCTAACTCTCAACTGAACTAACTGACAATTAGGAGGATATCCCAATTTGAATGTCTTTGGGGAGTGTCTCTGACTCTGACTCATAGCAAGCCAGAGCCGGATACAGATAGGCCCACACACACCAGAGGGTGTTCCAACCATTATGCACCCCTCAGATTGACATCCTCAGAGTTGCTAGGTCTGCCCTTGAATACTGATACATTATTCAAAGCTGGAATACACACACACAGGCCTAAGAAAGGAATTAACATTTCCACTGCCTGCATTAACAGGACTGACAGAGGAAAGGCCCAGAAAAAGAAGTAACTGCCGGCAGACTATGTTACAGTAAAGAGGGCATGGGGGATCAAGGTACCCCCAGAACGGTCCCGGGGTCCCTAGCATAAGGTGGGATGCCCAGACCATGCCCAAGTCACCCTAAACCTGGTATAGCAGTTCAGGGGGTGCTCCAGCTATGTCAGAAGGCTGCATGGTTTTTATTGTGTGAATACAGTTAAAGTCAGGGTTGTGCCTTGTGCCAGGGATAAGGCTGATAAGAATAGGGAACATACATTTTTATTTTATCCCTGACACCGAACCAGAAGACTTATAAAAGTAAAAAAAAAAAAGACACCTAAGCAGAGAGAATTGTATTAAAGGGTTTTATTTAATAAATGTGAATGCTTATAGCCATGTATCTGTGAGTGTCGGATTCCAAGTCTGTGGTTCCGAGATACCTTGCAGCCAATCAGGACCTCAGATTCCAAGCGCCAAACCATCAGCGGCAAATTCAAGATACGAAAAAGATGCTCTGTGAGAAATAGACGCGAGCCGGCTTCAGAGATTTTCACCTCAAGAAATTGTCCCGCTTTTCTGGGGCCAAGTTCTGAAAACGGGACGTGGCGGTCGTGGCTGGGATTGCATGCCGAAGTGCTTTCCAGGACTTTCATGAGTACCTCCCAGTCATTGGAAAGAGCTCCTACAGAGGTCATTTGTGGACTTTTCGTTTTAAGGACAGGTTATTTAGTTAGCCCCGTTCCCAGTAAGTGTGTTTTCAGTGTAAATTGTGTTACTTTGTGTGTACAGTATATCAAATGCTGGAATAAATGACAATTTATTTTACTGCTTGTATGACGCGTCTCCATGGCAATGTGGCGTCAAATGAGTAGTCTAATAGTCAAGACCTTCTAACAGACCAGCAAACATGTATACAGGAAAACCTTCGCTGCATCACTACCATGCAGGGGATATGGAGTCAGCTGACAGGATCACATCCCCTCGTTCCAATTGTTGCTGTCCTACTTGGGGTTTCTCTCTCTTGAAACGCACATTGTCACATCTCCTTTTGTTTCTCATTTTTTGCTCCCCTTGTCCCACAGTATCATCTTCCATACCCCGTCACTGACAGCCACCCTGGGTGTTGAACTTTTAACCCCTTCACATAAAATCTCTTAGATATTTCAAGTGATTTTCCTGAAATAATCACCCACATTATGTGACTTAGGGATGTTTACTACTGCTCCTAAGCCGAGGATTTCAGTGAGTTAAAGAAAAGGCTACAGCAAATGTATTAGACGTAACTGTGCCAGTACATTTGGTTCCCTCTGTGTCTCGGCCGGGTCCCCAGTGGTCACAGATGCTCGTGCACGCACACCAGACACTCACCTCTAGTCAGGCAGGCACCCCTGTAGCCCCTTGTGTGTGCGTTCCCCTCTCACGATGGAGCGTCTGCCTGCAGGGAATTCAATAATTTTGTCTTCTCGTGCCGCGAGGCGGTCACGTGCTCGGCAGGCAGCCAATGGAAGAGCAGATATGCCCCGCCATAACCGCGCCCCCCATCATGGCAGCGCCCCCCCACGCATCCCATCGCTCCCCTACAGGCCGCAGATCGTGGCTGTAATCTGTGCATGCGCCACCAGGTGCACGGGCAGCAGTGAGCATTGGGGCCGTAGCCTAATGGATGAGAGTTGGACGCCCATTGAAATGATTTTAATTGACATTCTGCCTCGGTATCTCATGCATGTTCACTGGTATCTCTCCTTGCTTGTAGGTTAATCTATTTGAAGGTATATAAATCACTGGACACCAAGTTGGTCTCCTCTCTTATCCAGAAAGAGACCTATTTTGCAAACGTGCTGCTTAAAAAATTAACCCTGCCTGGCAAATACACTGTTATCATTACTAAACCTAAAATCCACCTATAGAGTATTTACCTTAAATACATGCTCTTCCCCCTTGGTTTGCCCTTTGCTCCTGGACTTTTTCTATTCATAAGGCATACAGTATATTCTCCCAAGCAATAGCAATGAAGTAATAACATAAGCTGATAGTTTGAGTTGTGTGGACCTATTTTAGGTCTTCGTGGTATATGAGTTTTTACTTTCACTGAGAACAGCAGTTACAAGAACAAACCCTGTGGCCTTTACATGTGCAAACTGCTCCTTCCATTTTAACTTGCCCGGAAGGCAACTTTTTAGCAGCTGATTTCTTGATTTCTCTGGGATACTAATATGGAATTCAAAAAACTGGGCGTGTTGCTAAAGACAAAAGTAAAAATGACCGATAGAAAGAAAATAATATTTATTTCACTGAAAAGTTACATGCTGTCTTCAATGTGTTTCACCCTGCAATCCCATGTAATGGTTTCAGATATTTTGAAATGATTTCAGATGATCAATTTATTGGGTATACAGGGTTTATTTATTAAGACGAGGAATTGTATTTCGGTCTCCATAGAGTGTGTGCATTATATACAGATATGCTTCATGCATGGCGATAAATCCCCATATTGTGATACGTTTGTAAAAGGGAACATTATTCTAAAGATTTAACAATTGAATTGTCTCTTTGTAAAAACTGTCAAATGTTAATTGTCTTATATGAAATGCCTTCATGCCAGGCTCTGTGTTGCGGTTCAGACGCCTTTGGTAGTGAGTAGGGTAAAGCACCCAAAGCCATTCAGAACACAATTCCCTAAATGGGAATTCTGCACACACAATAATTTGAGGAACATACTTTGAGATCTATTAAATCAAGAAAGTTGTATTTAATTACCCATTTGCGTAAATAAAATGAGCATTTATTAACACTATTTTTATATTAAGAATAATTTTACTCAAAGAAGTTGGCGCATGATGTGTTCATATTCTGCACTAAAAAACAATTACTCAAGCTGCACATTTTTTAATACATAGACCTGAACCAATATGCAAATGTGACTCCGCCCCGATGCCACCCTAACTCCACCCACATGCAGACTTACCCGAATATGGCCCACCTAAGATTAATACCGAAACTGCCTGGTGCAAGTATATTTCAGCACGAGCTGCAACAAAATAAACCACTTTGTGCCTACATTTTGCCTTTGATACATAGTGCCCTTAATGTTTCACTATCATCATATAGCACACCTTCCCCCTGATTTACCAGTGTTTACTACAGTAAATGTATCACATATACAAGAAAGTAGTTGTTTTCTGTTATACTGAGTTTTCCACAATGCCGTTGTGTACAATAAATTGCAGTGTTTTTCAGGTGATTTGCTTCTTTTTATTGTACTATGTGCAACAGAAGACGGATGTGGCAAAAACTGGCAAATCCAGTAAAATATGTAAATAAAATCATAAATCAAGGCAACGGGAATGACCGAGTTCATTGCTCGGGGCAGGAACAGTCCAGCACCTGCCAAGACCATTTATTTTCTTGATGTTCTCTTGAGTTTTTCGAGACATCTAGCAATATATATTATATCTCTAAAAAAAATTACATTTTACCGGACACCATTTCATATCTGTTCCATTAAAACATAAAATGCTGCAGTACCATTGATAGAGGCAATTTGATACACAACTGTGAGTGATGGGTCTTGTTATTTGGACAAAGGACTGTACAGCCCCCAGCTAAAGGATAATGGCAGCTCTACTGTATGTAACATTAAACAATTCACATGTTCTCTTTATCATGTTTTCTTTTGTCTCTGTGCTTTGCATAGGAAGGAAAGAATAAACAACCTTTCCTGGAGTGTTTGCAATTGTACATTGTGTATGTAGGATTACCCGTGTAATACTAACACAAACACACATCTAGGTGGTATTTGTGTAGTGCTAAAACACTGTTGCAATGTGAATACATGTAAATGGTGAAGGTAAGGGATTGCAGCCCCAATATAAATCCCTTAACAATAAATGGGAACAAAAACTTAAAGTGGAACACTAAGAGCCCTCTATAAAGTGAAATAGTGATTACAATGTAAGTAGAAATGGGAACAAAATGACGCTAGTATTGCATTTGATATGCCCTGAAAAGCAAACAAAATAGGGCCGTGGGAAAGGATTCTGGACTGTGATTCCTGCAGGGGATCAGAGGGAATCCGCTGTGGTTTTCAATCTTCTTTCTCAGGCCCCAAGAATGAAGAAAGGAAAAAAGACACACAGTGCAAATCAATTAGGTTTTTATAAAGAAAAAGGAGAGCACAGTTCCAACAAACACAAATAGAGCCCAGTGCTACATCCAATGGCACAGGTTATTAAGAATTTTAATCAGTGTTAGGACCTGTGATTTGTGGTCATGCCTTGAAGGGGCTCACAGGCTTACAATGCTTTGGCCAAAGTGTTAAACTAAATGACCATTTTGTTCAAGAGATATATAGGTATTTACTGTGTATTTTTCAATTGGATATAGCCACATTTGGCTAACATGACTTGTGTTCATTGCTCTACAGGGGAGATGATGATTGTTGGGGACAGGGAGTAGTTTCTCTGTGGAGGGGGGTTAGGACTCCCGGTGGGTGGTGATAGATGTTAATTTTTTACATGCCACTTAGGTAGCAAAGGGTGTAGGAAATTTTACTTTAATTTTAAACCCTTTGATGCCTGTGGTATACCTTGGTAGCCACAGACATCAAAGATTAAATGTATTTTCTACCATATGGTTATGTAATAATTTATATTACATAACACTTCAACTTTTTATCATGATGCAGTAAGTAACTACTAATTATCAGTTGTGTTAATTGCTGCATCGCGGTATTGCTTAATTATCAAAGAAAACACATCGAATTAACAGCAACTACAGGTTTTCCTATGATAGATCCTGTGATAGATCTCTGGCACTGGTTTTGCTGCAGTTTTGCAGCTGAGAGACTTACTGTAAGTCAATATCTCCTAAGGTGCCATGTAGCTTAGCACTGCTTAGTTAATATCCCCACTGTGCCACATTGCGGAATATGTTGGCACTTTACAAATAAATAATAATAATAATAATAATAATAATAATAATAATATGACCTACAGTGTAGAAAATTGGCTGAATTTTTTAATGTATTTCTTGAATATTGCTGGATCACTGCACCCTTGGAATCGGTTATACATTTTTACCCTCAGAATTGGTGGTGTTCATTCAATGTGGGAATTTTCCGAGCTGTTAAATTGTAGAGAAGGTATTACATGGCTGAGCACTGCCACTTTACTGCTAAACAAACATGTGTTTGTAAGTGTGCTGGCTCTTGTAGCATGAAATCCTTTGCACACCTTGTTACAGTTTGTCATCTCTATGAGGAGAATGTGCCCACACACCATTAGACCTTCTCACTGCTGGGACCTGCACATTCTCGCTGTGTGTGGGGCTAATTAACAAAGCAGCAAGTTGACTTCACCCATTTCCCTTTACGAGGCTCATGAATCGTCCGACATACACAACTGGTAGTTTGTACTTGTGCAGTTTATAACGGTGCTTTATAAAAACAAGCTCTTTGAAAGCTGCAGCATCACTTTACTCCATTAAGTTTCACTGACTGTGCTGAGCATGTACATTTTTTCAAGAAGCCATACAGCAAGCATGTAAAACTCAAAGGCTAACACGGGCCAAATAAACAAGGTTTAAGTTTATGTGGGCCATAAAAACTCCAGGTACCCTCATTCCCACAATGTTATACATTGGAGGGGAGGTGTTCCCTGCCTGTCTTCTGGGTTAGGGGGGGATGTATGTATGTATGTATGTCTTTATTTGTATAGCGCCATAAAATGTACATAGCGCTTCACAGTAGTAATACATGTCATATAAATAACAAATATAAATAACAGATCATGGGAATAAGTGCTTCAGACATACTGTAAAAGTAACATTAAGGAAGGAGTCCCTGCTCCGAGGAGCTTACAATCTAATTGGTAGGTAGGGAGAACGTACAGAGACAGTAGGAGGGAATACTAGTAAGTGCGTCTGCAGGGGGCCAAGCTTTGTGTCATGTGTCCATGATTATCCAGTGCTACTCATATGCTTCTTTAAGCAGATGTGTCTTAAGGTGGGTCTTAAAGATGGATAGCGAGGGGGCTAGTCGGGTATTGAGGGGAAGGGCATTCCAGAGGTGTGGGGCAGAAAGTGAGAAAGGTTTAAGGCGGGAGAGAGCTTTAGATACAAAGGGGGTAGAAAGAAGACATTCTTGAGAAGAACGCAAGAGTCGTGATGGTGCATAGCGAGAAATTAGGGCTGAGATGTAATGAGGGGCAGAAGAATGTAAAGCTTTAAAAGTGAGCAGTAGAATTGAGTGTGAGATACGCGATTTAATCGGAAGCCAGGAGAGGGATTTCAGCAGGGGAGACGCTGAGACAGATTTAGGAAAGAGTAGAGTGATTCTGGCAGCAGTGTTTAGGATAGATTGTAGGGGAGACAGGTGAGAGGTAGGAAGGCCGGACAGCAGGAGGTTGCAGTAATTGAGACGTGAGAGAATGAGGGCCTGAGTCAGAGTTTTAGCAGTTGAGTAACAGAGGAAAGGGCGTATCTTTGTGATATTGCGGAGGAAAAAGCGACAAGTTTTAGAAACGTTTTGAATATGAGAGGAGAATGAGAGAGAGGAATCAAGTGTGACCCCTAGGCAGCGTGCTTGGGCTACTGGGTGAATGATCGTATTTCCAATAGCAATGTGGAAGGATGTAGTAGGGCCAGGTTTGGGAGGTAGTATAAGGAGCTCTGTTTTTGCCATGTTAAGTTTCAGTCGGCGGATGGCCATCCAGGATGATATTCCAGAGAGGCATTCAGAAACTTTGGTCTGTATAGCAGGTGTAAGGTCAGGGGTTGAAAGGTAAATTTGTGTGTCGTCAGCATAGAGGTGATATTTAAACCCAAAAGATGTGATTAGGTCACCTAGAGAGAGTGTGTAGAGAGAAAAGAGAAGGGGTCCCAGGACAGAGCCCTGGGGTACCCCCACAGAGAGATCAATAGAGGAGGAGGAGGTGTTAGCAAAAGAGACACTGAAGGTACGATGGGAGAGGTAAGAGGAGATCCAGGATAAAGCTTTGTTCCGAATACCAAGAGTATGGAGAATGTGAAGGAGAAGAGGGTGGTCCACGGTGTCGAATGCTGCAGAGAGGTCGAGTAATATGAGCAGAGTGTAATGACCTCTGTCTTTGGCAGCGTGGAGGTCGTCAGTTATTTTAGTGAGGGCTGTTTCAGTAGAGTGAGCAGTGCGGAAGCCAGATTGTAGAGGGTCTAGTACAGATTAGGTGTTGAGAAAGTGTAGCAATCGAGAGAATACAAGACGTTCAAGGAGTTTGGAGGCAAAAGGCAGGAGGGAGACAGGTCGATAGTTAGAAGGACAGGTAGGGTCAAGCTTGCTGTTTTTGAGTAATGGTATAACGGTTGCATGCTTGAAGGATGAAGGAAAGGTACCAGAGTAGAGGGAAGAGTTAAAGATCTGTGTGAGCATAGGGATTATAGAAGGAGCAAGAGGTTTTAGGAGATGGGAGGGAATGGGATCAAGAGGGCAAGTGGTAGAGGGAGAAGAGGAGATCAGCAGTGATACATCCTCCTCCGAGATAGCAGAAAAAGAGTCAAGAAAGACAGGAGGAGAGTTGGGAAGCATTGTGGGATGGGAGGAGGCAACAGATGGGATGTTCTGCCGTATGGACTCCACCTTTTTCTTAAAAAAGTCAGCAAAGTCCTGAGGTGAGATGGAGGAAGAAGAGGAGGCAGCTGAGGGTGGTCTGAGTAGAGAGTCAAAGACAGAAAAGAGACGGCGTGGGTTAGACTTGTGTGTGTTGATTAGTGATGAAAACTAGGTTTGTTTAGCCTGAAAGAGGGCAGAGTTGAAACAGGATAGCATAAATTTGTAGTGAATGAAGTCTGCGAGCGTATGAGATTTCCTCCAGAGGCGTTCAGAGGAACGAGTGGAGGAACGCAGCATGCGTGTGTGGGAGTTTAGCCAGGGTCTGGGGTTAGAAGGGCGAGGACGGCAGAGAGAAAGTGGGGCATGAAGATCAAGAGAGGAAGATAAGGCAGAGTTGTAGTTCCTGACCAGGTTGTCAGGGTCTGAAGCAGAACTGAGAGAGGAGAGGGAGGAGCGTAAAGTGGAATCAAGAGCTGGTAGGCTAATAGAGCGCAGGTTTCTGCAAAAACGAGGGCGAGATGGAGATGGTGATGGAGAGAAGCGAGAGAGAGAAAATGAGATGAGGTGATGGTCAGAGAGAGGAAAAGGGGAAATGGAGAAGTCGGAGAGAGAGAAGTTTTTAGTGAAAACCAGGTCTAAGTAGTGGCCATCCTTGTGGGTGCTGGCTGCAGTCCACTGTTGAAGGCCAAAAGAAGAGGTTAGAGAAAGAAAGCGGGAAGCCCAAGGGAGAGAGGGGTCATCAATGTGGCAGTTGAAGTCCCCAAGGAGAAGAACAGGGGAGTCTGAGGAGAGAAAGAAAGAGAGCCAGGATTCAAAGTGAGAAAGAAAGGCAGAAGGGGGATGAGTAGAGGAAGGTGGGCGATAGATGACCGCCACATGGACCGGGAAAGGAGAGAAGATCTGGACTGTGTGAGCCTCGAAGGAGGGAAAAGCAAGAGAGGGGGGAATAGAAACTGTTCTGTAACGGCAGAGAGAGGAGAGCAGGAGCCCCACGCCTCCACCCCTGCCACCAGGGCGTGGAGTGTGGGAGAAGGAAAGGCCACCATAGGAGAGGGCAGCTTCCAGAGCAGAGTCAGACTGAGTGAGCCAGGTCTCAGTTATAGCAAAGAGAAGCAGGGAGTGAGAGAGAAAGAAGTCATGCACAGAGAGGAACTTGTTAGAGAGGGAGCGAGCATTCCAAAGGGCACAGGAGAAAGGGAGAGAGGAGGGAGGGTGGCAGGGGATGGGTATGAGATTAGAGGGGTTGACACCAGAAGGAGTAGAAGTTGCATGTGGAAGGCGAGGAACGAGAGCAAGTAGAAATAAGGCAGGGACCAGGATTGGGAGAGGTATCCCCAGAAGCAAGGAGGAGAAGCATGGACAGAAAGAGAATGTGTGAGGATGATTTGTAGGGGTGTGTTTTAGTGCAGGCGGCATAACTGTGTGGTGACAGAGGGCGCAGGTAAGAGAGGAGTTCATGTGAACTGAGAAGTGGTGAAGTAAGGAGAGATGGCGAAATATGAATAGAGTTAGAGACATGATGAGGCTGGTGGAAGGAAGTGCATAATTTGAAAATAAGTGAGGTTACAGTAAATATAAAAAGTAAAGGTGGCATCACAGCAATAGTTAAGTGTTGAGATGTGGAGTGTGGGATGATAACCTCCTTTCCAGCGTAGTTCAAATGCAGGAATCAGAAGCAGTAGATTGTGTCCATTTTTTCCACTTCTTTTTGAACTTCCTTTTTTAAACCTCCATACTTCTTTAAAGATTTCTACTTAAAAGCATTTCTGCTTAAGAGCAAAGGCTGCAAGCAGCAATGGCTGTTGTAAGTTTACTTATATAAATTTAGAAAGTCACCTGGTTGGTACAACAAACTTAATTAGCACATGTGAGCGTAGTTAAACCAAATTGTTTTTCAAAGGTGGGTGTTGTCTTGCACAAGTGTGAAAGATGAATTAAATTAAGGCAATAGGGGGATGATTTCCATACAGACAATTTGAGATGTTTTTACCTAAATTGAACTAAAATTAGCTAAATAGACAGCAGGGTATGAGGATTGCAGGACACACAGACAATTTGAGATGTTTTTACCTAAATTGAACTAAAATTAGCTAAATAGACAGCAGGGTATGAGGATTGCAGGACACACAGACAATTTGAGATGTTTTTACCTGAGAAAAGACAAGAGATGAGATGAGATGAGAAGCAGATCAATGGTCCCAACTTCCTTTTTTAAACTTCCATACTACTTGATTCCAATGTCTCCCATGTGAAGCTCGATAGTCATATCTGGAGGAAAGCAGTATAGGTTATTTCGGTGTAGGTTTAGGGCAGTTAAGATATACAGGGTAAATAAAATATCCAGAGTGTGAGACAGAGAGTGTGAGACAGAGAGTGTGAGACAGAGTGTTAGACAGAGAGTGTGAGACAGAGAGTGTGAGACAGAGAGTGTGGGTGAGAGACAGGGGGTGAGAGACAGGGGGTGAGAGAGGGGGTGAGAGAGGGGGTGAGAGAGGGGGTGACAGAGAGTGAGGGTGAGAGAGGGGGTGACAAAGTGTGAGGGTGAGAGACAGGGGGTGACAGAGAGTGAGAGTGAGAGACAGGGGATGACAGAGAGTGAGGGTGAGAGACAGAGAGGGTGAGAGAGAGACAGAGAGGGTGAGAGAGACAGAGAGGGTGAGAGAGAGAGAGACAGAGAGGGTGAGAGACAGAGAGGGTGAGAGAGAGGGTGAGAGAGAGGGAGAGAGAGAGGGTATGAGAGAGAGAGAGAGAGAGAGAGAGAGAGAGAGAGAGAGAGAGAGAGAGAGAGACAGAAAGGGTGAGAGAGAGAGAGAGAGAGAGAGAGAGAGAGAGAGAGAGAGAGAGAGAGAGAGGATGAGAGAGAGGGTGACAGAGAGAGGGTGAGAGAGAGAGTGACAAAGAGAGGGTGAGAGAGAGGGTGACAGAGAGAGGGTGACAGAGAGAGGGTGAGAGAGAGAGAAGGTGAGAGAGAGAGAAGGTGAGAGAGAGGGTGAGAGACAGGGAGTGAGGGGGTGAGTGGGTGACTGGTGGAGGTGGTGACTGGGGGAGGGGGTGACTGAAGGAGGGGGTGTCAGGGGGAGGCAGGGTTGGTGACAGGGGGAGGCTGGGTGGGTGACAGGGTGAGGTCGGGTGGGTGACAGAGTGAGGCAGCATGGTGAGGCAGTAGTGGTGGCATGGTGAGGCAGATGGGGTGTGGGGGGGGGGGCGCTGGAGCCATGGGGAGTGCAGGAGGCGGCATGGTGAGGCTGTAGTGGTGGCATGGTGAGGCAGATGGGGTGCAGGGGGCGACATGGTGAGGCAGGTGGGGTTCGGGGGGGTGCTAGAGCCATGGGGAGTGCAGGAGACAGAGGGAGCATTTACTTATTCACAGAAAATCACCAGGGAAAATGGCCGATCATGATGTGCGTGGTGCTCATATGGAGCCTGGCTGCGCGCACCAATCACAAAGCAGGTAAGGGGACTTTTTTTTTTTTTCAGCGCACGAGCAGGGAAAAACAAAGAACAGCGTGCGTTGCTTGGGGCGGCCAAATCCAGTCGCCCCGGAGCCAAATCCAGTCGCCCCAGGCCTGTGGGCGACTGGATTTGTCGTACACTGGTTATATTGGCTGGGCCGCAAAGATATTCGTTATGAGGCCGCATGCGGCCCGCGGGCCGCGAGTTTGACATGCTAGCCATACAGTATATACGGATGAAGCCAGACTCACTTGGAACCATGTTATGAAAAGCAAAATGTAGCAGCTCCAGGGACAGTAAAAGGCACAGCTGACTGATGTGGGGGTGGGGTTGTGGAGGGGGGTTTTGATATTGCAAATGGGAACCCCCATAGAGGACCCCCCATAGAGAGACTTCCCACTGCCAAGTGATGCCGCGGTTAGGATTTTGCCATTTCCTCCGGCAGCGCAGACAGTCTGGTTACACCTGTACACTGTACAAATAGTTTATACAGTATTATCTATATTACACTATATACTCTTTGTCATAACTTGAGATGGGTGCATTTTTTTCCAAATTTTGATCCTCAGCGGATCGGCCGGTTTCTATGGTCAGCAGATTTCAGCGGATCAATGTCAAAAATTGCGATTCGTGTTTTGCAGATTTTTTTTATTATTATTATCAATACACTCCGCCGATTCTGACACCCGTGGAAGGATTTGTAGAAATCTCTGTGGATTCAGCAATCCGTTGGCGGATTCTTAATAATCCGCCAACATATTGTTGAACCCACAGATTGGATTCTACAAATCAATCCACCGTTGTATCTAATGGCGGATTTTGAATAATCCACCCAAATCCATTTGCGGATTTTACACCGTGAAACGAATTTTAGGGTTAACATCAGCGAAAATCCGGAAAACTGATTTGGGTGGATTCGCCCATATCGTGTCCTTACTGGGTTAGCTTGGGAGACTTTTCTAAGGTATTTCCAACAAACCCTATTTTTCTTGTGATAGTAGTATCCATACATATAGTTATTTCTCTCTTAAGAGACTGATTACTTTACGAGTTCCAGTAGAATGTCTGACTAGACTGGACCTCTTTCCAGAGCAAACTCATACCTATATACAGTAATGACACCCAAATCTACTAGTCTTCTTCCAAACTCTCCATCTTTACTTCTTGCTGGCAAGACATCCTCCTCTATCCTCTCGATACCACAAGCCAGATGTGTTGGTGTCATGCTTGACTCCTCTCTCTCTCTCCCACCAGTACTTCACCAATTCACCAATTCCTGATGCTTCCATATCCTAAACATTTCTAAAATACGACCTTCTGATTCTAATTTGTGCACTTGACTGGACTACTGTAACCTGCCCTCAGTTGGTCTCCCCCTCTCATCTGCCCCACCACCCATTCTGCTCCGCTGCATCCCTGTGCAAATCCTTACACTGGCTACCTATACCAGCAGAATCAAATTCAAGATTCACCTTCATAGTTCATGACACAGCCCCTCTTTACATTTAAAATCTAATCCCCTGGTACTCTCATAAACGCATTCTTCTATCGGCAAATAACCTACAGCTCTTCTCCTCCCTCATTACTTCCACTCATAACCTCCTCCAAGACTTCTCCAGTGCTGAACCCCAACTGTGGATTTCCTTTACCATTAGACTCATAATGGTAGACTTATACTTCCTTTACCATTCACACCTTAAAAAGTTGCCTCAAGACCCATCTCTTTAAACAGTCCCTCCTAACATACCTATGTTTAATACCATTTTACGTGGTCTCATACCCAGACCTACCCTTGTGTCATCACTCAGATTCCTCTTAGATTGTAAGTTTCTCGGGGCAAAGACCTTATTAACCTGTACTTTATTGTGTCTTATGTTGTATGTAGTTGATGTTTTCTTGCTGTCTATACCCCCACCTTGTACTGCCCCGTAGAATATGTTTGTGCCATATAAATAAAGGATCATAATAATTATGAATTCAATGTTTTAAATATAGTGCCACCAATGTATTGCATGCAGCGCTTCCCACATATACAGAGATAATAGGCATGATAAATTTTCACAAGTGTGTTAAATGCTTTAGATCATTTAGCTGCAATGTAATAATGTAAAATGGACCGTGTTACCCAAACCTGATGTAGCCAGGTCCCCCTCTGCCCGTCGCCCTCCCTCACCTGGTGAATGATCGTGGGTGCCGCCGAGCCCAATGGCGGACCCGTCAGCGATTGCCAGGGTGAGGGGCAGACGGGAACCGGAGCGGAGGTTGCTGGGGACGCGAGCGGCTGGTTGTCAGGGCCGCGGGCGCGTCGCTAGGGCTCCGGCGGTTCCCGGGGCAGGGTGCCGCCATAGTGAATTGCGCGCGCATGTGCAGTGGGGATTTCGGCCCGGGGACCGGCAGGGAAGTTCGCGCATGCGCAGGGATAAGGTGCGAATGCTAGCCTACCAGGGAAGGCTCTTTGAAGGGACTACAAGTCCCATGAGCCTCAGCAGCACCCCATGTGATGCCAGGGAGCCAATAGGGCTGAAGGATTGCCCTGCAGACCAAGAAGGGATACATTTCGTGGGGTTTTGGAGGAGAGAGTCAGTTGGCACCAGGAGCAGCTAGGGGAAGGAGGTACAAGCAGGGTGCAGGAGTCAGTGACACCCTGCATTAAGCCAGCAGCCCCCAAGGCCCCAGCTAGCCCTGAGTCACCCAGTAGTGAGAGTTGTGTCAGGGAAAGCCCCCAGGTTAGGGACCCTGCCACTTACTATCTAGAGTTAGTTAGGGGCCCAGCAGACGCTGTGCATCCGTCCAGAGGTTTGGGCTCAGACCTTCGCTGTTGCTGCATCAGCCATCCGGGTGGGATCGCCCCGGACGGTAGTTCCTGTGTAAAGTCGACATCAGGATCCTTTGTGAAGTTCCTTGGCAGGCCCGGGCACCGGAGTGCCCGGCAGGTAATCTACAAGTGCACCAACGAGTCATATCACATTCACAAGGGACATAGTGGCTGCGCAGTCACACATATCTCTCTCACTTGAGGGTGGGGTAATACTGTGTGGGGTTACTGGACACTGGGTGGGATCATCCGGTGGAGGTGGAGGTAGCGTCCTGCGAGACGCAGTATTTAGTGTCTCCTCTAGGGAGGGACACCTGTTGATTATATGCAAAAGTACGTTTCCTATGCTCACAAGTAAAGTCATTGTTGTTTTACATACTGTGTGTGGAGTGATATATAGTGTCCAGCGAGGAACCACTCCCCCTCTGGTGGGAGCCATCGCAGGTGGAGGTGCTGTACCAAGTACGAGGTTGTTCATATTGTGTCATACGTGCCCCAGGCTCTCCGTGGCGGAGGCTTAGGCCTCCTGTGAGCCAAACAGGTAAAGCACCACACTGGGTAATGCATATAGATACCCTCATATACACCCTATCTGCGATTGGGGGGGAATATGGGCTACATTTGGAGGCACTGCTGAGATAAGACCTGGGGTGCCCCAATAGTTGTAGAGTACTAAAAGTACGCAAGGAAAGATGTTACCAACCACAAGCCACGAGGTCCATATCTGGGCCAGTACGGTTCGGGAGCTGTATAGCCAAGTGGAGGCATTGGGGAATGGTCCCGCTCATGAGGAAGAGAGTGCCCTTCTATAGTCCCTAAAGGAAATCCTGGGCCTAGACGGAATGTCGGCAGATCAGGAAATATGCCGGGCAAATGCCCTACCAGAAGACTACCCCCTTATGTATGGAAAGAGCCCTAGTGTAGTTGAAAGGACTGTAATCAAAATAGAGGCTCCATCAAGAAATGCTACCAGTGAGTCCCACCTAAAATGGCGTCTCGCACCGAGTCAGGAGAGCGCACATGTTGCATGCCACCAGCCTGCACAAAAATGTTTTGCAGAAACTTGTCCGGGTCTGGCGGGCAAACCCGAGCCCCGCCCCTGCGAGGTGAGTGGCTCAGCACAAAGACAGAATACCCCTTGATAGAATGTGTCCCTCCTTTGGATTCCACCAGGGGGAGGAAGCTCAGTGATCCCCAGTCAGTAACTTCTGTCCCCCGTAAGAAAGGCAAAAGCTGCCGCAAACAGTATGCTCAGATGTATGGAGTCTGGAGAAGAAAGGGAGGGGACGTACCCTTTCTGTTGTGCCCAGGTGTACAAAAGGACTTGAAATTGTCTGGTGGTATGGATTTTGACCCTTTTAAGCTACCGGCAGAATATCTGGTGGCAGAAGTGGATGATGAGGGATGCATACAATGTGTCTGTAACCAATGTGACTTTCCAGGTGGCAAATTGACCTGGGGACCCCAGTGTGCCTGCTGCGGAGCACAGTTCCTGAAGCCGGGGCTGCTGCGGCCTACGGAACCCGCCAAGAAGGAAGCGATCGACTTCCATACTGGACATGTCAATCCGGGTAACTCATCTATCCCCCTCACCAACGTTTCGGAGGACACTTGCCCTCTAACCGTGGTTCCAGATCCGGTTCCAGAGTCGGCCCCAGAGTCGGAACCAGCAGAGAAAGATGTGAGTGGCCTCTACACACAGAAGGGAGGTACCCCCTGCTCTGACTTTCACCCCTGGCTGTATAGAGTCGTACGGGCTCCAACGTCAAGCTTGCCACTGGTAGTGTGCCCATGTGTAGTCAAAGACTGGAATGTGACTGGTGGCTGGGCGGACGGGTCCTCTACCTACCCGTAGCGCTCACGACAACCGTGGTAGATGGGGAGGGATGCCTGCATGGCCGTCTGAACGAATGTGCTTGCCCCGTCAGTGAATTGACCCGAGGGCCCAAGTGCCCCGACTGTGAGGTACAGTTCCTGAAACCCAGACTGCCGCAGCCTACAGGGCCACCAGAGAATGGAGAATTATCCCGTCTCCTGGAGGAAAAGGAATCTCTTGTGAACCAGCTGAGCCGGGGCAAAGCTTCCTTCACCCAGACCATCGAGGAACTGAAGTGGCAGCTAGAGGAGGAGACCAAGTCGAAAAATGCCCTGGCGCACGCACTGCAATCATCCCAGCATGACTGCGACCTCCTGCGGGAGCAATATGAGGAGGACCAGGAGGCCAAAGCCGAACTACAGAGGTCTCTTTCAAAATCCCACGCCAAGTGCTCCTCACTGGAGAAGACCCAGCACCGTCTACAGACAGAGATTGAGGACCTGGTCAGTGACCTGGAGAGATCCAACTCCGCAGCTGCCGTCCTGGACAAGAAGCAGCGGAACTTTGACCGGATTCTGTCAGAGTGGAAGCAGGAGTACGAGGAGACGCAGGCCAAGCTAGAGTCTTCGCAGAAGGAGTCCCGCCGCCTGAGCACCGAGCTCTTCAAGTGGAAGAACGCATACGAGGAGTCTCTGGACAACCTGGAGACCCTCACACGGGAGAACAAGAACCTGCACGAGGAGATTGCAGACCTCACCGATCAGATCAGCGCTAGCGGGAAAATTATTCATGAGCTAGAAAAGGTGAAGAAAGCTCTGGAGAGCGAGAAGAGTGATATCCAGGCAGCTCTGGAGGAAGCGGAGGGAGCGCTGGAGCATGAAGAGAGCAAAACTTTGAGGATCTAGATGGAACTTTCTCAGATCAAAGCCGACGTGGATCGGAAACTGGCAGAAAAATATGAATAGATCTAAAATCTAAGACGGAACCACCAGAGGGGTATGGACTCCATGCAGGCCAGTCTGGATGCAGAGACCAAGGCCAGGAACGAGGCCAGCAGGCTCAAGAAGAAGATGGAAGGTGATCTGAACGAGATTGAGATATCCGGTGAAGAGGCCCTGCCCGGTGCGTACTTCTACGCAAAGGATCACCAAGTTCATCTGTCTCAAGACCCAGAGCTCGTGATGTATCCCGAAGGCATCACTTCAGAAGTGGCTAATGGAGCCAACACAGACTGTGCTGTGACCACCCTGGTAACTATTGCCTTCTTCATGCGCCACAGGGAGCATTTTGTTCATCATGTAGTGGACAGAGGAAAAGGTCAGGACCTCCCGGTATACCACATGTGCGAGGCAGATGGCTGGGTAAAGGTCTGGCCAAGAGACATTGCACTATTCCTTCCACCAGGAGGAGGAAGTACTAAGGAGCCAGCGACTGTTACCTCTGAGCATGATCTTCAAGAGATTATCACGGCGGAGGCTCACAAAAGTCAAAGTGAGGTACCCCCACATGATCAGTTAGGGGCACCCCACGCTTGGTCTCGGCAAACAGCAATCACTCAGCTTGCCTCGGGTATCACTGTGGGTGTTATGTGGTGTACCAAGTCATATAAAGGCCATGTGATATGTTGTATATTCTATGTACTGTATTTTGATTATATAACGTTTGTGTACATGGTTGAGTTGTGTCCCAAGCGAGGACGTTGGGGTTTTCACCAGGGGGAGGATGTAGCCAGGTCCCCCTCTGCCCGTCGCCCTCCCTCACCTGGTGAATGATCGTGGGTGCCGCCGAGCCCAATGGCGGACCCGTCAGCGATTGCCAGGGTGAGGGGCAGAAGGGAACCGGAGCGGAGGTTGCTGGGGACGCGAGTGGCTTGTTGTCAGGGCCTACGGGTGCGTCGCTAGGGCTCCGGCGGTTCCCGGGGCAGGGCGCCACCATAGTGAATTGCGCGCGCATGTGCAGTGGGGATTTCGGCGCGGGGACCGGCAGGGAAGTTCGCGCATGCGCAGGGATAAGGCACGAACGCTAGCCTACCAGGGAAGGCTCTTTGAAGGGACTACAAGTCCCATGAGCCTCAGCAGCACCCCATGTGACGCCAGGGAGCCAATAGGGCTGAAGGATTGCCTTGAAGACCAAGAAGGGATACATTTCGTGGGGTTTTGGAGGAGAGAGTCAGTTGGCACCAGGAGCAGCTAGGGGAAGGAGGTAGGGAGCAGGAGTCAGTGACTCCCTGCATTAAGCCAGCAGCCTCCAAGGCCCCAGCTAGCCCTGAGTCACCCAGTAGTGAGAGTTGTGTCAGGGACAGCCCCCAGGTTAGGGATCCTGCCACTTACTATCTAGAGTCAGTTAGGGGCCCAGCAGATGCTGCGCATCCGTCCAGAGGTTTGGGCTCAGACCTTCGCTGTTGCTGCATCAGCCATCCGGGTGGGATCGCCCCGGACGGTAGTTCCTGTGTAAAGTCGACATCAGGATCCTTTGTGAAGTTCCTTGGCAGGCCCGGGCACCGGAGTGCCCGGCAGGTAATCTACAAGTGCACCAACGAGTCATATTACATTCACAAGGGACATAGTGGCTGCGCAGTCACACATATCTCTCTCACTTGAGGGTGGGATAATACTGTGTGGGGTTACTGGACACTGGGTGGGATCATCCAGTAGAGGTGGAGGTGGAGGTAGCGTCCTGCGAGACGCAGTAGTTAGTGTCTCCTCTAGGGAGGGACACCTGTTGATTATATGCAAAAGTACGTTTCCTATGCTCACAAGTAAAGTCATTGTTGTTTTACATACTGTGTGTGGAGTGATATATATAGTGTCCTGCGAGGAACCACTCCCCCTCTGGTGGGAGCCATCGCAGGTGGAGGCGCTGCACCAAGTACGAGGTTGTTCATATTGTGTTATACGTGCCCCAGGCTCTCCGTGGCGGAGGCTTAGGCCTCCTGTGAGCCTAACAGGTAAAGCACCACGCTGGGTAATGCATATAGATCCCCTCATATACACCCAATCTGCGATTGGGGGGGAATATGGGCTACACTAATAAAAGCATTTTAGAAACGACCTGTGATAGTGAACAATACTCAAAGGGGCACTCCTGTCTGGGACAAACATGAACGAAGGACAGTGGCATGTTTCAGTTAAATGAAGCTGATTGACGACTTTACAAATAAAACTTGATAAGTAAAAGTATTTACATTTTTTTATATATATTTCCTTGGGAAACATTACGCTTTGGAGAGTTTTTATAATTGGTTTTGGACAGTGTGTCCGTCCCCCATGCTCTCTTCTATATTCGAAAAGCAGTTATAAAGTCACCATTAGTCAAACAGATACACATAAAGCTGATATATAGCTGATATAGCTGATATACTGGTACCCAGTTCTACCAGAGATAGGCAACGCATATTCATTTTTCACAAATACAATAAGTAAATCAGTCTTCACTGGGCAGTTTTTTTTTAGGGGGGGGGGGTCAATTACCTAAACCAACGGGTCACCCAGGTCTGATCCACGGCCCCCCAGACTGCAGGGACCATCTCTATCCCAAGGTATAACTTCTTTTGTCCGAGGGGGGAGTAAGGAATATTTACACCCAGGCACAAAATATCTTCCTGGCCTTGCTCAATCCGAGGCGGCCAATAGAAATCTGCCACATCACGATGCCGTATTTGTTATTTTGACTGCCATATTTGTAAAAAAAAAAATTGTGTTACTGTATACGCTGACACAAAAAAACTGAAACCTCTTGGTAAGGTATACAAGGTATCGCTCAGTTCAAATAATTAAAGAAAACGAATTAAAAAATAATAATAACCAATTATTAAAGAAAGCAACGCCCAATTTGGGGGAGATTGCTGCTTTATGGGTGATTGAATTATGTTGATTGTTTCTTAACTGACTTGATAATTTATTTTGACCCGCGAAGTCCATTTGAAATAGACCCTGACAGCTTTAAGTAGCAAATGAATTGGGAAGATTTCCTCTTGAAGTGAGTTTATAAAAGGTGGTTTATGCAAAGGAGGAAGAGCTGCCCTATTCTCGTCACTGGCTGAGGGGTCTAGAAAGCATTGTCCTCTCTGGCAGCAAAGCGGCCAACAAGCTTAGGAAGCGCATTAGAGAAGAGTCTACAAGAGCTGATTCAAAGTGTCCTGATAATCTCTTCTTTATTTTCCCTGCTTGTTTTTGGAAGATCTCAAAGTTGTCAAATACTTTACATACAAAGTGTAATTGGCACCAGGATTACTAGGGACAGTGCTAATCTATAGAGCAATTCTAGTAATAAAATATAAACAGATAATACTGTCTGTCATGTCCAAGTACTGTATGGACGTTCTGGGGAAATTGAGACATTCTCAAGTAGGCCACAAAATGTGGTGAACTTTATTTTTTTTTTTTTTAAATTACAGAAGGAAAAACGAGTGTTTTGTGATTTTCAAGTATTTAGAGTATACTAACATGGACGATGTCCATGAGTTTTGCTAACAATATAGAGAAACCTGCGAGGGTCGTGGTGAAAATGGCTGGATTGACCAACATTCTTTGATTTCCTATGTAATATCAGATTTTATATATATTCCTATTAGATCAGTGTTCTGAGTTTAAGTAATACATTCACTTAGAATATCAACAGCACAGCTCAGGAGTATCCCAGTACTACATACAGTATATCCCCAAATCTCCAGGGGGATTCAGGTCAGTTCTGGTTTGAGCTCCAGTGATCATCACCCTGCACATTTATTTTTCACATTGAGATAGCCAATGCTGCAAATCCACATCCAAATTGAAACCATGGTCAAAACTGCCCTGGTTGCACAATATACAGTAGATCGTGCCAGCAGTTATAATGATAAAATACATTAATGGCGTAACTCTCAAAATACTGAGGATACACGAGGGCCATTCTATATTGTCCGGAGTGTCCTTATGGGTTGTTTTTGGCTGAAATTCCCCATTGACTTAAAGCTGCAGTTCAGTTTTTTTTTTTTTTTTAATGAATTTTTTACTTCAATAGCTTCATGTGGGCAATCTCTAATTACCTAAAGGACTGCATAGCTGCCAGTCAATTCGTTCTCCGTGTATTGATTGGCAAAATTTGGCGACATTTTTAGAGATGGCATATGTTTTTAATCTGCTTCTGTCAGTCAGTTGAAGCTCATGAATATTCATGAGTCTCCCAGTGACGTGTGCTCGCTCCCGATCTGCCGCTGTGTGGTGTCCCCCTTCTGCCCCGATCCCTGTGCCTGCCATGTCATTTCCCAGAATCCCTTGCTGCAGTGGAAGTGCTGTATGCTGGGTGATAATGGGGAAAAGCGGGGTTGCAGACCTGCCTAAGACATGCAAATGAGCATACAGTTGTATTTGCATATTTGCTTTCCTGTGGAGGGTTTTTGTCACTTTTTTTACTCACCATAACTTAACACTATATATATATATAGTGTGTGTGTGTATAAATGTAGCCATGCTGTAAAATGGCCTACAGTTTTCTCTCATGCTGGCAGTAAGCCTGGAAAGTTACAGGGTTGCCAGCATCAATCATGGAGGTTTTCCCTCACACCCTGGTGAGGTGTCATATGTATTCAAGGGGAGTGGTAACATGCTCTGAGTCCACCGTTATGACATCAGAGATGTGCTAGGTTCCTGAGGTATATAAGGCACAGCACTGCCCAAAGTTAGTGTGTTCTACAAGGCTGAGCAGAAGGCCAGAGTGCACTAGTGAAGTAACTAGTGACACAGCTCTAATTCAAAGGCCAGCAGCCGCAAGGCTGGCTGGGCCTACACTGTGTCCAAGGACCTGGCACAGGAGGTGATCTCCCTGAGGGGAGAGGTGATTCCACTTCATTAAGAGAGCAGACCTTTCCAAGGGAAGTACTAGCCAAGATGAGCGGCTGAGTTGCTGGCTGTGAAGGGCAGCTGGCCCATACCATCAATCAATAAAGATGTCCAGTTCTAAATCAACTCCACTGTGTGAGACTGAAGTTACTCTCCAGCGGAAGGCACCACCAGGAAGGAGTTCCTCATCAGAACCATCTCCTTGCGGATGCAGAGATCCTGATGAGGTGGAGGCGCTGCACTGTATGTAGGTAGGACTCAAGCACACTACCTCAGCTGCCTGTTTGGGTTGACATCCCCACACAACATTATGCGGGAGACTCAGGAGTCCTGTTGCCAACAGGTGCACCAACAGACACCACCATGTAATGGGGACTGGTTAGACCACAGGGGCCAATCTGAGATTGGGTGGGTCAGCCAGGCCAGAAAATCCGTTACATATATATAGTGTGTGTGTGTATGTATGTGTATGTATATGTATATGTGTGTGTGTGTATATATTTTTT
Source organism: Ascaphus truei (assembly GCF_040206685.1). NCBI lineage: Eukaryota > Metazoa > Chordata > Amphibia > Anura > Ascaphidae > Ascaphus > Ascaphus truei. The sequence continues at coordinate 410,849,036 of NC_134486.1, read as the reverse complement.
TTTGTATGTGTGTATATATGTATGTGTGTATATATATATATATATATATATATATATATATATATATATATATATATATATATATTTGTGTATATGTATATATATATATATATATATATATATATATATATATATATATATATATATATATATATATATATATATATATATATATATATATATATATATATATATATATTAGTATGTCACCACAAGTACCCAGTCACCCACCCACCCACTGTCACCCAACCTCTCCCTCACCGTCACCTACCCTCTCCCTCACAGTCACCCACCCTCACCATCTCCAACCCACCCACCATCAACCACCCCCCCTCCCTCTCTGTCACCCACCATTTCCCTCACAGTCACCCACCCTCTCACCCACCCACCCTCTCCCTCACAGTCACCCACCCTCACCGCCAACCACCCACCCTCACCATCACCCACCCACCCTCTCCGTCACCCACCCTCTCCCTCACTCATTTATATCTGGCTTTTTTTTACTAGATTGGTGAGGTCATCCAATATTTTCCCTTACACACACGCACGTAAGGAACTATGTACAGTAACAAGGACTAATTGTAGTAAAGTATAAATGTAATACAATAAATAAACGGTTATGTCAAAAACAAATGTTATTAGTTCTTACTAGGAATTTATTCCATTTCTTTTTTTAAAAGGCGGGACTGGGGCGAGTAGATTTTTGGGTGATTTGTCTAGATAGAGATGTGTGTGTGTGTGTATATATATATCTATATGTAACGGGTTTTCCCCCCCCCAATCGCAGATTATACTGTGTGGGTGCAGGAACATATAGTGTTACTCGGTGTTTTGGTGCTATACCTGTTGGCTCACAGGAGGGTTGAGCTTCCGCCACAGGGAACCTGGGGCAATTATACTATGGACAACCACTTACAATCGGTGCAGTGCCTCCACCTGCGATGGCTCAAACCAAAGGGGGAGTGGTTCCTCGCAGGACAATCACAATAATCATATAGGCATGAAGTAATATAACTAAGGACTTTACTAACATGCAAGATAACATATCACGGCAATACCATAATATAACCTGTGTCCCTCTCACGAGGAGACACTAACTGCGACGTCTCGCAGGACGCTTCCCCAACACCAGGTGATCCCACCCAGTGTCCAAAGAACCCCACCCAATGTCCCGCACTCTTGCAGGGAGTCAATGGGTGACTGCGCAGTCACTATTTAAGCTAAGGGCCGGTGGTGCACGTATGATTGTAGGTACCTGCCGAGCACTCCGGTGCTCGGGTCAGCAACACTTCACAAAGGATCAGTCGGCGATGACTCCTTCTGATCCTCCAACCGAACTCCAGGCATGCGGACCGCCAGGGCGGTCCCACTCTGGAATAGTCTCTGTGGACCCCAACGTGGGTCCTAACTGCTTCACAGGAACCGCAGCGTCCGCTGAGTCCCTAACTACACTTGGCACTAACGTGGCAGGAACCCTAACCTAGGGCCTGTCCCTGTAGTACCACCACTGGGGGTTGAGCACCTATCCGGGACCTAAGGGGTTAATAGCCTGCCTCGCTCCCCTAACGGTTCCCTGTTCTACTCTACCCCTGCAACTAACCTGCGCAGTCCTGACTAACTACGTCTAGTATTTCCAGCACTTGCAGTAACGCGCTGCAACCTATTGGATGTGTACCGCAACTCGCTGCACACTAACACCCTGCCTTCTTGTCAGGCCTCACAGCTCTGCCAGCCGTGACCCTGACAAGACAGCACACTACGCACTAAGGGCAGCGTCCCTATCTTGGACCTCCCTGCGCGCTTACCCACTAACCTAGTGGGGAGTTGGGGCCTACCTGGGGTGTGGGTACCTATCTGGGTGTAGGAGCTACTCTCACTCCCCACACCCTTCCTTCCCTCACAACCCCCTGACTCCAACTGACAAACCTGAGTGACAGGATCCCTTACTCTAGGGCAGTCCCTCGCAACACTCACTATGATGTGGTAACTCAGAGCTATCTCGGGCCCTGGGGGTGCTGGCCTAATACAGGGAGTCCCTGACTCCTGTATCCCACCTCCTTCCCTTGGCTGCTCCTGGCTCTGACTCCCTAGCGTGGGCTCAACGCGCGAATTGTATCCACTTGCCTGCCTGTGGATCCTAAGCCCTATTGGCTCCCTGGCATCACGTGGGGCGCGCAAAGGCTACTGGGACCTGTAGTCCCTGCCTAGAGCTTTCCCTAACAGGCTACAGCTTCGCGGGCTTTGTCTCCCTTGCTCTGCGTGTGCGCAGGCTATCTGGGGCTCTCCTGGCACCTGGCAATCCCTGCGCATGCGCGATCTGTGGCGTAATGGCGTCGCCCTGTACCCCAAGCCGCCGGGGCCTCGGCAACGCGATCGCGGCCCTAACAACGGGCCGCTCGTGTCCCCGGCAACCGGCCACATCAGGGAACAGCGCGCGACTGCCCGCTCCGGCCCTACACTCGCGCGACCACTGCGCATACGCGAGCTAACGCGCAATGGCGGCGCCCTCTCCGCCCAGCTCCGAGAGCGCCGGGATCCCCGTGACACGCGTGCGGCCCTGGCAACCGGCCGCACGCGTCCCCAGCAACCCCCGAGCCGGGACCTGACCGCCCTCACCCCTGCACTCGCCGGACGGAGCCACCATTGGATGCGGCGGCCCCCGCGATCGGCAGCGAGGTGAGGGAGGAACTGACAGGCTGGGGAGACCTGGCTACATCTATATATGTGTATATATATACATATATATATATATATATAGATATATCTATCTATACACACACAAACACACGTATGTGTGCACCGCAGCGGTCTGACAGAAGTATTCTCTGACTTCCGGTGTCTGCCGCTGCTACAGCGTAACTCCTCCCTACCGCCCTCCTGTCCCGCTCCTGCTCCATTCACATAGTCCTCTTCTCCCTCCGCCACCAACTGCTGTCCTCTGCCGAGCTTCGCTGCAGGATGCCGTACTTCTCTCCCTCCGCCGCCGGCTGCTGTCCTCTGTCGCTGCCGGCTGCTGACCTTCGCTATATATCCATACATACATACAGTATATATATATATATATATATATATATATATATATATATATATATATATACATATATACATATACATATACATATACATATATCAAACAAAACAAAAAGAACGAAGTAGCGCCTCTAATACAGCCTATACAAAACTGTGATTAATGAAAACCAACTATGAAAGCATCCAATGGGGTGGCATAAGTGGGTAAATTAAATCCAAACCAGTATTAACCAAGGGTAATAGGTTCTATAACGTATTTAAAATGTTCAATAACAAAGACCTAATACTTTAATATTTAAAAATAATACTAAATAACCATAACATATAAAAAGTATATAATAAAAAATGTAAAAATTGTAATAAAAAATATATAAAAATGAATGAAAAACCTAAAAAACCTCAGAAAACACAAAGTCTTGTTCCAGAACAAAGCATCCAGATATATGGCAGCCCGTTTCAAAGGGGTCACTACTCCCTGTTGATACCTATGAAAAAAGAAAAGAAACAGGCGCACACCTAGTGCATTAAAGTATAACAAATAGTTTATAGAACAATAAAATCAGTCAAATGCCCACTCACAAAAGTACAGGGTTTAAAAGCAGGTATGAGATAGGCTCTCATAAGCCAGTACTGCCGTCTGGTATCAGCAATGGAGTCCTCTCCTGTCTGCTCTCCGCATATATATATACTAGCTAATATACCCGGCGTTGCCGGGAGGCAGGGAGAGGGGGCGTGAAAGGCAGAGGGGGGGCGTGAAAGGCAGGTGGGGGGCGTAAAAGGCAGGGGGGGGGCGTGAAAGGCAGGGGGGGGCGTGAAAGGCAGGGGGGGGCGTGAAAGGCAGGGGGGGCATGAAAGGCAGTGGGGGGATGTGAAAGGCAGGTGGGTGTGTGAAAGGCAGGGGGGGGGCTGAAAGGCAGGGGGGCGTGAAAGGCAGGGGGGGCGTGAAAGACAGGGGGGGCGTGAAAGGCAGGGGCGGGACCACACACACACACACACAGTGTCACACACACACAGTGTCACACATACACACAGTGAGACACACATACACACACAGTGACACACACACACACACAGTGTCACACACACACACACACACACACACACACACACACACACACACACACACACACACACACACACACACACACACACACACACACACACACAGTGTCACACACACACGCACACACGCACGCACGCACGCACGCACGCACACACATACACACACACACACCGTGTCACACACACACACACACACACTGTCCCACACACACACACACACGGTGTCACACACACACACACACACACACACACACACACACACACACACACACACACACACACACACACACACACACACACACACACACACACACACACAGTGACACACACACACACACACACACATACAAACGTCACCTAGAGCGACATACACGCGACACCTACCTCTACTTCCGGGCGCCGCCATCTTCTCACTCGGCGCCGCGAGGGAGGAAGGGGGTCCTTCCGGGCGCCGCCATCTGAGGCGCCGCGAGGCAGCCTGCCTGCCACTGCCTGATCCCCCGCCGGGGATGGAGATGAGCAGAGCGCCGGGAGGGAGAGGTGAGCGTAGGGAGGGAGAGGTGAGCGTAGGGAGGGGAGAGGTGAGCAGAGGGAGGGGAGAGGTGAGCGGAGGGAGGGTAGAGGTGAACGGAGGGAGAGGTGAGCGGAGGGAGGGGAGAGGTGAGCGGAGGGAGGGGAGAGATGAGCAGAGGGAGGGGAGAGGTGAGCGGAGGGAGGGGAGAGGGGAGCGGAGGGAGGGGAGAGGTGAGCGGAGGGAGAGATGAGCGCCGGGAGGGGAGAGATGAGCGCCGGGAGGGGAGAGATGAGCGCCGGGAGGGGAGAGATGAGCGCCGGGAGGGGAGAGATGAGCGCCGGGAGGGGAGAGATGAGCGCTGGGAGGGGAGAGATGAGCGCCGGGAGGGGAGAGATGAGAGCCGGGAGGGGAGAGATGAGCGCGCGTGCGTGTGTGTGTGTGTGTGTGTGTGTGTGTGTATGTGTGTGGCGCTGAGGGGGAAGAGAGTGGCAGTTGGGTGACGTCAGACCCACCAATCTGATTGGTCAGAGGCTGAGGACCAATCAGATTCACCGCAGATAGCACTAACCATTCGATTTTATATATATATAGATATATATATATATATATATATATATATATATATATATATATATATATATATGTAGAGGTATCAGTACCGTGTTAGCCGAGCTTCAATAATCAAATAATAAATAAATGATACCGTTCTGTGGCTAAACATATATATATATTTATATATATAAACAAAACAATAAAGCAGCGCCTGGTGAGGGTGTAGATATAAAAATACTAGATTATATGTGTTAATAATGAAAAAATACTTAACTAAGTGCCTATCCTAATGTTAGTCAAGTGAACAATGTATATCCTATATATAATGTAAACAATTTGATGAGTGATACAAAACACAATAAATACAATAAATGCATAAATAAATGGAAAGGAAAATGTAATAAAGAGGGTAAAACCAGTCCTCAAAATGGTAGTCCAATGATAGAAATAAAGGTTGGTTTTGGGGGTCTCCGGCTGCTCTCAGAGGGATTAACCACATCCGAATGGAATCTGCAGAAAGGAGAGAGGAGAGAGCGCACGCCCCATAGTATAAAACCGTAAATTTATTGAGGGGAAGGGGCAAGGGGGGGTAAAAAATGCACTCACAAGGGTACAAGTTTTAAAAGCATATTGTGATCATAATCACCACCATCCGGTAACTGCAATTGGTGCTGTAGAAGACCCTCGGTCCCGAAAATGGATGAACCACACTGTTTGCAAGATTTCCTGGGCAGTTGGATAATTAGGAAACAGGTTCCAAAGATCCCAAAGGAAAGCAGCCTTGCTGGCAGGTCTCTGTGGTGTCCGGCGCTCGAGTAGATTTCCTCATGCGCTCCGTGATGACGTAATGTCCGTGCGTCTACGTGATGACGCTCCCTGACGCATTTCGTCACACACGGGTGACTTTTTCAAAGGGTATATATACACACACATACATACATACACACACACCAGAATATAGAGTTAAAGCTTGTCACGGTAGGACCAGCTTATTACAACTTTTAATTACCGGGATCATTGATTGAGCAAGCAGAGAGATAAAAATAAATTGCGTTTATTCACCTAATGAACGCACACAACTATGTTACACAAAAATACAGAATATATGAGTTCTTCAGTATTTGTTGATACCTTTTTTTATTTGGACCAACAATTTGTGTCATGGGACAAGCTTTCAAGAGTTTTCCTCTCTTCCTCAAGTCAAGCAATACCATAAATATATACACACATATACATACACACTGTGTGTGTCTATGTATGTGTGCGCATGTTTATGTGTTCATGTGTGCATGTTTATGTGTGCGTGTGCGCATGTTTATGTGTGCGTGTATATGTGTGCACATGTTTATGTGTGCGTGTGCGCATGTATGTGTGCTTGTGCGCATGTATGTGTGTGTGTGCGCATGTTTGTGTGCGTGTGTGCATGTTCATGTGTGTGTGTATATGTGTGCGTGTGCGCATGTATGTGTGCGCGTGTGTGCGTGTGCACATGTGTATGTGTGCGCATGCGCATGTACTGTATATGCGTGCGTGTGCATATATATCTATATCATACACACACATACATACACACCTAAGCTCTGCAGGGCCCTGTGCCTGCAAAATGTCTCTGTAAAGTGCTATGTAAAATTAGCAGCGCTATACAAGAACAAGTCATTATTAATTTTAATAACACACATTCACAAAAAATTAAATATACATATTGTTTACAGTATGATATATACAGATTTGATTTTAAATGAGTTGTTAATATTTAACATTAACTACACACGTGCAATGGAATAAGGTTTAATTAATTACTTCTGAGCTACTCTCCTTTTCTGCTGCTGCTCTGACAGTTCTGGGGGAAGATCATGTGACCAGGCAATGACTGATACATTTGTGCTCCATGCTCGTGCACGGCTATGGTGGGGGCAGGACTCACAAAGGGGTGTGCCAGAGCCTGTTACAGAAAAGGAAGGGGTTGTGCCTTTCTAAAGGGTTGCTAAGGGAACAAAAATGCTCGTTACATTAGAATACATTAAAAATTGTCTTTCAAAGTTGTTTTTAAAAAAAAGAAAGAAAATGCTACAAGTATTTTCTCACAGTACCGAACTGATTTATTAAAAAAAAGCCACATGTGCAGGATATTAACTGAACTGCAGCTTTAATTGATGATTTTCGGCCAAAATTGCTGCATCTTATAATAAAGAATGAACCCGTTAGTGATCATGTTGGTTTTGGGTATGCCCTAATGACTGTATACTGTAAGTCTCCAAACATGCCACTTATATTGTAATCTCTGGGGCAGAGATCCCCTAATCTCTCAGGTGCTTTTATATTTGTTGTACTTATCATATTCTATGTTCTTTTTTGTAAAGCGTTTCGTGCTGTACACTGTCGGCGCTTTATAACGTAAGACATAGAAACCTACATATTCTACATATTCTAGTATACTGCACATTCCCCATGGGTTTCTGGGATCTTGCAGACAGAAGGTGTAGGGGTAACATCGTTATCACTCCCTTGGAAATGAAATCCTCAGGGTCAGCTGCTTCTGACCTGTGCCTTGTCAGTAGTGACCGTAAGTTCAGTGTAGATTGTAAGCCCTGCGGAGCAGTAACCTCTCCCTGTAACAGCTTTGATGTGCAGTGCTATATAGAAAAGGGACTTGCGAGGTCGTGAAAGCTATATGTGCAGCTGTAGGGAAATCTGTCCCGGTTTCTTCACCACTGCGGCCCATAAATTCGCCGCCCATTTGATTCAAGAAGCCAAGGACGGTCGAGAGCAGCAACTTGAACCGGCTGTCATTGTATGTTCTCTGTTAACCCTTTGGCGGTAACAGGGATAAGCATATCTCAATTTCCACATCCCCGAAAATACTTTACTAAGACGCGCAGCTGTCGGGAAGCACTGGGCGTAATATACTGAGGTTCGGGACTTTCAATAAGGCATTTTTTTTTTTACATTTGGATTAATTCATCCCTCGGGGTTGGAAATCTAGTCTCCCTAAAACCAGGGAAAACTTGAAAAACAATTAGCAGGAAAACACAATAGCGGGCTTGAGTAACTATAACGCTTGTACATGCAGGGCAGTTATTTGGCCCAGGATTACACCGCTCTTACCTTGACACTTTGTGGTACGGTAAGAGGACTCCAGAATATTTACAACCTTCCCTACCAGCATTGCAGCCATCTCTGACAGTGAAAGGGTTAAGAAAAACAGTGATCACATGGAAGGGGAGGAAAAAAATTGATGGAACCCTGGTCTCACCAGGGCATGGTCGTGAAATAGTCACACAAAGTCAAAACTGAAAGAGTAGGTTAATTATAAGTACACTGCCTGTGCTGCAGCCCCCAAACATTAGGTTTACACCAAGAGAAATTCTACGTACGGCGCTATGTATATTATCAGTAAAAATGTGTTGTTGTTTTTTTCTACTTGGCTAATACAGAAATGTGGAAAACCCAATGTCCTTATTAATCATTGGGGCCGGGAAAGTGAAAAGACAAGACATGAACCAAGAAAAAAATGGGGAGGAAGGAGTGGGCAGGAGAGATACGCTGCAGTAACCTGATGCCTCAGATCTTGTTATCTGAACTGGCAGCTTTATCCTCGGTACTACCACTCACCTTTTGTAAACGGAGGGGGATTTCGGAGACATTGAGCAAATACCCAAACTTACAGTACGGATGCTGCCAAATTCCAGTGCGTGTTATTCTCCAATTATGCAGAATTTATTAAATCTCTTGTCACATTTTAATAAACACAGCAGGACACACCACAAGGGAATATGCACGTTAAAAAAAAAATCTCGTTAAGGTGTTATCACATAATGGAGGATGTAGAATTAGTAGCCGATGCCTGCTCGGTGAGCTAATTTGTCTTTCAAAAAAAAAAAAAAATTACCATTTTAAAGGCAAAAGTTAAAGTTTGGCTTCTACACAACTATACCATTCATTGTTTATGTAACATATTTTTCCTGCAAGTCTAGGATTGAGGGTTGTATAGATGGTTATTTAATTAAGTCTCCCAGCGGCAAACCAGGAGAAAATAAGTGCAAACGTATTACACCAGATTTATCAGCAGAAAAACTCCAGTTTAACTCAATGGGATTCCTTTTGATTGATAAATAAGATGCTGTTTTCTTGATTGGTTTTGCCTAATTTTTCCAGTTGGGAAATATATTCAATAAACTTCCTATTGATATGAATTATTCACTCTAAAACAATACTAGGGAGAAAAACAACTAGGGTATGGTTTACTGTACACACATATGCAGTGATGTTAACGAGGGATTTCCTGTGAGTTATCTGGTTTCTCTCCTGGCCTCACGGACAGCCCTGCAGCAGGGAATTGGAGCTGCATGGGGTACCAGCTTCTCTTTATCTCTTCTCCCCTGCATACTGTTTTGTGCTCACAAGAGGGAGCCAAAGAGCCTCCCTTCTGTAGCTCTTGTGAATGTGAGCTGCCCTGCTCATGCAATAACATGTAAGGTGTGTGTATACAGTACCTGTACGTGCAGGGTTGGTTGGGATTTTTGTGGGGCATCTTACGTTCTCCGGCACGGCATCTCCTCCTCAGGTGATACAGCATCATGATGTCCTTTTTAATCTTTGTCCTTGCTCCACCTGGGGCCATCTTCTCATTACCCTCTCTCGGTCTCTAACCTGTTGGACACCCCAAGTTTATTGCAAGGTCCTGTAAGTAGAATCACATTATTTCCCATTTAGTGTGACCAACGACACAGTGAAGACTATTCGCAGATTTGGAGAGATACTGTAAAAAAAATTTGTGAAGACATTTGCAAAAACACCCCAATTTGGGGCAACACTTGGTATTGGAGTTACCCTTTGAGTAAGATATTATCTTCTGGTGAACGAACACAAATCTTGCATACTGTATCTAGATTTGATCCGGTATATTGAACTAAGCTGCAGACCTTCACAGCAATGTATACAGTACATATAGCATATAACCCCACATTTCCATGAGTTTATCAGCATGATTATTTGACTTATCGTCAGACTAGCATATATATCGTACAGTATGTTGTTATCGTGACAATAAATATTTTTCCTTTTAATGAACATGTATTTGATTGTTTCTCTTTCGTAGAATAAGAGTGCAGTGCTGGTCTCTTTTCTCTTGCAGGGCCCAGCAGGATCCCTTTCTGAGATCCAGCAGAAGTGGGAAGAATATAAGGAGGAATGCTTAGACTACCTTCACCTCACACCCCCAACCCTGACAGGTAACTGTTTCACTGGCAGCGGGTTCTTGCTAAATGGACGATCAGTGTCGACTCTTTTATCTGTAGGGGGCAGCCCTGCGTAGTAAACTAAAGACTGTAGCGTGTTTAATGGGTTAAATTGAGCCGATATTCTCCATTAAAAAAAATTATAAATATTTTTCAATAATTCTTAAAACGTGTAACATTTCCACGCAAGACAAGTGCTTTTGATGGTTTTTACAATCTTTATGAAATGTATTTGGGGGAAAGTCTGTTGGACAATCCATAAATCCCCCTGGTAAATAATTAGCTTTGCTCTTTATTGTGTTTGCAAAGTAATTACGATGCCAGCATTAGTTAAATATTTAAATAAAAGTAGCTGCTACGATTGAATCCGGTGTTCCCTACAAAAAGCAATATTTATTCATGTTTTCACAAATGACAAATAAGTAAATATTATTTCTTGTTTGAAATCAGTATTGTTTCTTTTCTTGAATCCTGCTTCTTCCAGCCTTTTGGGCCATTTTGAGATTATGAGCCTGAAAAGAAGGTATTCAGATAATAAATTAAATAGATCCCAGGTGGTATCATAGATCTGCGCGTGGGCAAATTACTGTATTCATCAGTATTTGTACTCGGCACGAACATATATTTTTTTTATCCCGCAATTTTTAATATCTGTAAATTCATTCAAGTTCGCAAAAAAAATCATCATCGATTTTTTTTTTCATTTGAATATTCAAAATTGGAAAATATTTAAAAAATAACAAAAAAAAAAAAAAGCTAAAAGAATTTAGACTATTGATACTCTTAAAAAAATATTTTTAAAAAACCATTGGAAAATATTTTATTTTTTATAAATCGGAAAAATGGAATATTTTTTAAATGGAATATTTAAAACTTGAAAAAAATGGAATATTATTTTTGATATTGTTATAATAATAATAATAATAATAATTATGAATTATTATTATTATTATTATTATTATTAGTATTATTATTATTATTATTATTCATATTTGTAATAATATCACACCCTCTACAGTATTCACCCTCACATCTCATTCATTATCATTTCCCTGGGACAATATGTATTATATAATTTGTACTAGCACAGTTAATTTATATATTTTTCTTATTACTATTTCCTCTAACTCTTTCAGTCTGTGTTTTTGCCCCTGTAGCACACCCTCTTTTCCCTAACCTTTGACAGCTCAGCCAATTACTATTAAGCTTGGAAATAATCGGATAAAATCAGCTTTAACATGCTCTATTTACTCAAGCTACTGACATGCCCAATACAATAAATGCATGCTGAGAGCACGTAAAGGTTTAAGGGTATTTAACCCCATCAGTGCTGGACAGATTGAAAGGAAATGGTCGCAACTGATGTTCGCTCCAGCAGGGGTTCTCAGCTCCAGTCCTCAAGTCCCTGTCCCCTCCCCCCCTCCCAAGCCACCTGTGCTGAAGCAGGGACTGATCGAGCCACCTGTGCTGAAGCAGGGACTGATCGAGCCACCTGTGCTGAAGATGGGACTGATTGAGCCACCTGTGCTGAAGCAGGGACTGATTGAGCCACATGTGCTGAAGCAGGGACTGATTGAGCCACCTGTGCTGAAGCTGGGACTGATTGAGCCACCAGTGCTGAAGCAGGACTGATTGAGCCACCTCTGCTGAAGCTTGGACTGATTGCGCCACCTTTGCTGAAGCAGGGATATCCTGAAAACCTGACCTGTTGGGGAGGGGAGCTTGAGGACTGGAGTTGAGTATCCGTGCCTTAAAGTATGTCACAGCTCTGAAATAGGCTGTATTAGCAAAGCCAGGTTTAAGAGATGTTGTTTATTTCACCGGAGAGACAGTACCTCTGACTGTATAGTAGCTCTGTTGATAGGATGATTAGGGTGAAGATGCATTTATCTCCTTTTACTCCGTACTGTTTCCATCCTCGCGTGCGATCAGCAGAGCGCGTCGCGCTAGAAGGCTGCCAGTTTAATAAATCTAAAGCTGAAACATTAACACATTTAATATGCTGTAATGTTGATATATGGCTCTCACGGGGGATATTTGGCAATGTTTCACTTTATTAGTTTAGCATCTGCAGCCACGAGACAGCAGGAGAAGTTTACATATTCATGGAATTATATTGTATCCACACTCATATAACGAAGTATGAGACAGAGGGGTTATAAACGTATAGGAAACGCACAGGTGCGGTGGCCAGGCAGGTACATGGTCATTAGGGCGTTATTGGAGATGCAGCAATCTACTCTCGGCCTGCACAATTAATTTTCATAGAGGTCCAGGTTCTGTCACCTTTATTTATAAGGTTGCTGCTTAACCCGGAGTACTTGGAAAGTGACCCCTATATAACTCAAACAGCTCACCTGTGCCCCCGGAGACTGTATACATCTAGAAATAGTGTACATGTCCCACACTGCACAGTATTAAGAGAATGACGGGCTTACCATGATGGTGACGTGTCTTCTAGGAAAGATTCCCCTGTTTGGTCATGTAGCCAAAGCCAGAAAAGGTACATATCCCCCAAGCAGGACACGTCCTCCTGAAATAAGAAAGAACCGGCACTCCAGAGGTCCTCATACAATTATCAATCTCAAGGAAAACGGCATCTTTAAAGCGTTTGCAAATAGACCATAGCGAAGAGGCCATGTTTTACAATGTTTAGGTATATAGGGTTAACTTTATCGCTGTGCTTATTGGTGTGATCTTAGATACACCCACGAAACTCGATGATGGGTGGTGATTAGTCACGCCCTCCTCACCTGTATCACGTAAAGCAGTTCACTATAGTTCCAGATAGGAGGTGCATTGCATGCACACCACTTTATCCTGACAGAGGTCAGAGTATGTGACCGAAACGTCCATCCGTGTGGATTAAAATTAATTTTTTGTATGAAGACCTCTGGAGCACCGGTTCTTTCTTGTTTTAGGAGAATGTGCCCCGTTTCATACAGGTGTGCCGACGAGTATTCTAAAACTTGCCTTAAACTTGCCTTGGAAAATCTGGGACTATCACCAAAAATCTGGGACAATCACCAAAAAGACCCAGGTACATGCCGGGTACATGCTGGGTACATGCTGCAACATTTCAGTGACATTTGGTCTTGTTGGTGATTGTCCCAGATTTGTTTTAGAATACTCGTCGACACTACAGTAAGTCTCCCCGATGGGGGATGATCGCTGTGCACCCGAGGCAATTATATAGATCCAGTGAGTGCACCTAACCTAGGGTGACCATATTTGTCCCGGCAAACACCCGGACAAATGTCACGCAAACAGCGAGCGCTGACAGTGCATGTGCGATTGGCACTTGCTGGTCGCTCATGAGCATGTGCTGTAACATGTGATAGGTTACATTAGTTCAAAAGGATGTGACATAACTTTAAGGGATGATCACATGGTACAGCAACCAATGGGATCTGAACAAAACAAAAAGAATAACCCCTCCAAAAGCGCTAACCTACACTAAAATATAAGTGCTAACAATAATGTGCTAAACAATAATAAGTGCTAATGCAACATCAAGGTAAATAACAAGTGCTGTGAAAACAAGCAGCTAGGTGACAATAATGACAGGTTATTCCAAACCTGATAAAAAACAGTGCACAAACAATAATAAAGTCCCCAGCGCTAAAGTCCAAGATACCGTGATCTTAAGGCAGTCTTTGGTCTTTAAGATGGTAGTTGGGCTCTGGTAAAGATGCTCCAGATGGGATATGTCCTTGATGTAGATGGATACACGTCTGAAATAACAGATAATAGACACACCTGATTGCGCAGCGTTTTTCAGCAATCAGAGCCCTATCTAAGATTGTGAAGAATCCTACTCACATAATAATCGCCAATGTGTTCAGTGGAGAGAATCTGTGCTTGTTCCCCTTCTTCTCAGCTCCTCTCACGAACCCCACGTGGAGACAGCTTACTGGAGGCGACCTCAATCCACAATGGCGTCAGGGGTGATCCGTTACGGCACTCCCCACCCCCTGACGAAGTGACCACGTGTCACGAAACGCGAAGGGAGGAGGAGCTTAGTATTTTGAGCCATCCCAGCATCCGTAGTCCTGTCGCAAGGAGAGTTTCCAGTAGCACTGACGTCACACGCTCAGTCCAACAGCGTGTCTGTGTGCAGGGATCCTCTCCATCTTGCGGTTAGAAATTGCAAGCTGCGGACGGCAATTTGAGCAATACGATCCATTATTGCACCATGTGAGTGTATTTTAAAACTTTTTATAGTGTTTTAGCTAATTAAAGGTCATTTCAAACTACACTATATTGTGCTTATTCTTGTCACATATCGGTGGGGGTGCCGTAACGGATCACCCCTGACGCCATTGTGGATTGAGGTCGCCTCCAGTAAGCTGTCTCCACGTGGGGTTCGTGAGAGGAGCTGAGAAGAAGGGGAACAAGCACAGATTCTCTCCACTGAACACATTGGCGATTATTATGTGAGTAGGATTCTTCACAATCTTAGATAGGGCTCTGATTGCTGAAAAACGCTGCGCAATCAGGTGTGTCTATTATCTGTTATTTCAGACGGTGTATCCATCTACATCAAGGACATATCCCATCTGGAGCATCTTTACCAGAGCCCAACTACCATCTTAAAGATCAAAGACTGCCTTAAGATCACGGTATCTTGGACTTTAGCGCTGGGGACTTTATTATTGTTTGTGCAACCAATGGGATCTGTCTTAAACCACATTGGCTGTAATACCATGTGATATAGCCATGTGGTTTTAAGGATGTGACGTACCTCCCTTGGAGATGACGTCACATCCTTTAAAAAAAAAAAAAGGAGCTGTACCATCTGACCCGAAAATGTGACATTACAGGCCATATACTGTATAAGGCCTGTACGTCTCATTTTACCTCAAGAAGCCGACAAGACAACATCCGTTGTGGATTTACCATGGGGATTTGGATTGACAGATGAAGATGGAAGATTAAAGAAAAGAAAAAAAGAATTACAGATGAAGATAGAAGAAGGTGAAACAAGATTAAAGAAAGAAGATTTGTTGACTTTTTCCTGATCTTCAAGGTGGATGGCGTTGGATTGTGGGTGATGACGTCGCGGTACGAGAGCTTGCAGATAAGCCGGGATTCGGAGGGTGAAGACTTGTAAAGGTAAGTAAAATATTGAATGTTTGAAATTGTTTTATTTTCAGGTTTTTTTTATTGTATTTATTTATGTTTATGTATTTGCTTTCCCATTGACTGATAATGTATTAATCTGTGCCCCTTTAGGGTACAGATAAATAAAGTGAAAGCCAATGCTTTTTTTGGATGGCTTGTTTTTTGTACTTTTTAGGATTGGTTAGCGTTTTTAATTAACTAATTGTTTGGTTGGCTCGTGGTTTAAATTAATTATTTGTTTTGTTGGCTAGTGCTTTTATTTAATTTACTGTTTGACTAGTGGTTTTATTTGTTTAATAGTTTGCTTGGATAGTTGTTTTTTTAATTGTATAGTTTTGGAATAACATAATTGTAATAATGTTGCTATTTTGGTGATAGATAATTATTTGTGATGTGTACTATTAGGCTATTTAGTTCTTTTATTGTTGGGGTGTTTAGGTGTTTGTGTATATCTTAGATTATTGATTATTTTTGAGCTTAATTATTTTATTAGGTTGACCATTGAGTGATATAGTGGCTTATCATGCCCATATTATATGGGTATGATATACCACTGTGCCAATCAATGGGTACAGGGTGGGTATAGTGGGTCCGGCGTGGGTGGTTAGGCCTCCCGGGTGGGTAGCGGGGACAGAGGTTAACCTCTTTATTACTATAGCTGTTATGAATCGCTAAGGTGATTAAGGGGTTAGGTGCCATTAGATATATTTTCTTGTATTCTTGCTGACATCGGAGGACATGGACATGGACCTTCAGTATGTGGACGAGGATGCCCTTCATGATGGCAGGGGTCAATTGAAAGTTTTATTTACTTTATTAATTCTGGCTGTCTAATGTTTGATTTTATAACGGGCAAATGCACTATTATCCATATGTGCCCTTTACTGTACTGTATATGTTTGGGGGGAAAGGGAGGTTGTTGGGGGTAGAGGAGGTGGGTAGTAGGGTTGTTGTGTTTTAAAATCTTTATTGTGGGTAGCGAGGATGGGTGAAGTTGGCATTTGACCCTTGGTGGGTGTTTATACCTACCGGGTGTGTAGCGGGAAGGGTTAACCCCTTCATTAGTGGTATTAACTGCTCAGGTAATGAAGCAGTTAACTCCACCCGGAACCCTCCTGCAAGGCCTTGTGGCGAGCAGGGAGGTGATCAGGCCTGAATAAAGGTGTTATACCCGACTGGTCATCCTCCCTTTGCATTGGGAATGAAGGGGTTAAACTTGTTTGCCATGCATTACTGTGTTTGCCCTGTCCCAGCCATTTTTACCCACCATTTGCAGGCCATACCCTGCCTGCTGTGTTAAAAGACAAAATACATTGCCTGTTATACCCTTTCACAGACACAAGAGGGACTAGTGAGCGCCCAATGCTAGCGCTGATTGAAGAAGCGTGGCAAAAGTTTAAAGAGCTGTCTATGAGATGGGTATCCATTATTATCGGTTTGACCGGTAACCACAAGTCAATTGAATAAGTGGTTGCGGTTAGATTCTCAAGTGGTTTACCGATAAAATGTATCCGTCTCTCGGTAACTTTGTAACTTGAAAGGCGGAAAGTCAATTGACGTGAGAACTGTGTCAATTGACGTGAGAATTGGGTGAACTCTCGTTCCCGAAGCCTGTATTTCAATTATAAAGGCTAACTCGGGAATGGAAGCACCCAGCACCCTGATTTTTGGGGTGGAAGTACAGTTAACCACTACATGCACATACATATATAAATTACAGTTGTAACACAAGAAGAACATGATGTTTTAATAAAGTGTGTAAAAAACTGCAGATTTAAAATGTAAGGCAGGATGTATTCTGTATGCCCGGGAAGGAATTCCTTGGACATACAGATGTGATATGGGTGAATGAGCTGGGGGTATTTTCATGCCTGTGCTTCAAAAGGGTTTCGCCGAGTTGGCGACCCCCAGTCTAAAGAAGTGTCAGGGATGAAAAGGCCCAGAGACCCATAATGTATACACAACCGGCATTCTGATGTATAACAGATGCCGGGCCATTGACACATCTGGGCCAAATCTCAGACTCAAAGGTGCCAAGGTATGGGTGTATCCCAGGTATGCTAAGTGGCATGGGTGTCAAACTGACCCATGCGCTTTGCACACCGGAAAGCCTTTTGCCCGGTCTTTTGAACTGTGGGCAACACGTCTATTGGTGGGTTAAATTGTTCCCACGAAGGGATTGGGTCCACATGTTAAAGATAGCCTTGGCCAGGCTATAACTGTGGCTCCCGAGGTATCCCAGGTGTGATTCGTGATTTTCAATCCATGATGCAAAGACGCAAGACTTTGTTCCAGCACAGCGGCAACTGGTCCTGGAGAGAAGGGGTTAATAACAACATAACCAAGGATTTGCCCCAAACTTCGGAATTCATTAGCCCTGGTGACTCTTGAACGAATTCTAACGAATCTCAACGAAATTCTTTGAGGTGGCTGAGATATTAGATCGGCAACTTGCAAACTGGCCACGGGACCTTTAAATCAAGACTGCATTTCTTGCGCTTGCATGCAAAGGACAATTTATTTTGTTCCCTTATCCCAGTAAGTGTTGTTTTAAGTGTATTCTGCAGATGTCGTGTGTTTGTCTATTAAGAAAATAAATCACAATTTATTTTGCAACTTGTTCTGTTCAATCGAGTACCCAGAAATATAAATGTGTTGGTAAGGTTGGTGTCCATCGTGACAGGCCTAAACACCCACCAAGAGCCAAATACCATCTTCACCCACCCCAGCTACCCACAATAAAGATGGACCTGGTAGTTAACCCTTCATTACCTTAGCGGTTAGCCGCTAGGTTAATGAAGTTGCCTGTAAATGCTTTTTTATTGCATGGGATTTATGCCGGGGGTCTCCGGTGTGATATTAATGGGTATCAGCTCTGGAGACCCCCGGCATCAGTTTGATGCAGGAGAAAAGCATTTTTTCTTCCTAAGTCCTCTCTCGCCGTCTTCTCTGCAGGTTCTCCCCAGCCTCACGCCAACTTTTCCTAGCATGAGGATTTTGGAAGAAGCTCATCATTCTAGAGCCGCGATATGCCTCGATAAGCTAATCAAGGCTACTAGAATTGCACGAATTTCAGAACCTGCCGATAAGTGGCTTATCACCGGTCAGACGACGATTTATTTTTTGACTGCTGAAAATTTGGGCGATTTATGCCTTTATCACCCACTTATCAAGGCTTTATGAATAGCAGTAGGCATTTTGGCCGATAAGTGCTCGATAAGTGGCTTATTGATGCCTATAGCATAGGCCCCTAAGAATAAGCACTTTCACTCATACTTTGCTCCCAGTTCTAAACAATGTTTTGTATTTTCTATATCGTTTTAACATTTTCGTGTTCTAGTTTTTGCAAAAACATTTTTTTTAGTTTGCAAAACTAGGGGGGTGGTGGACTCAAATAAGCAGGGAAATCCCATGATAACGCATGAAGAATTGTTCAAATAAGTATAAAATACCAACAACAAGGTTGTTAAAATAATACAACTAAAAACATAAAATAATGAAGAAAAGATATAGCAATAAACACTCAGAGATGGACCCCTGGGCCTTGGTGGTAAATAATGTTTGGGTTTTTGGTTCTGGTGCAAAAATCGAAAGGGTTTTGGTTTTGGATGCGGTTTGCCAATATCTATTTAGCATACGTCACGTCTGCCCAACAAGGATTCAAATCGTTTTAATTATGTTATAAAGGGAAAAATAAATGGTCTAATATTAATTTAATAGAACATGCAGATTACCCCTTCAGTGACTGTGATAGAGTTCCAGCTCTTAATAGTTCAACACAAAAACGTATTATTAGACAACAGTTGCTCTTAAAGGAGCAATCCAAGCTCTTTTTTTTGTGTTTAATTTATTTGTATATTTTGTTTTACACTGGAGTGAAGAAAGGGGGTCTCCAGAGCTGAACCCCATTCATTTAATCTCTTGGGACCCCCTGCTTTCAGAGATTCGTACCTCCAAATGGGGCGCCGGTATCTCTCTGTTTTTTTTTTATCACATGGGCCAATAGGAAGCTGCACCGGAGGATTTCACGGCTTCAGGACGCGGGAGCGACCATTATGTGAACCCTGCTACACTTATGGAGGTATGTATCTCTGGAAGTAGGGGGTCTCCAGAGCTGAAATTAATGGGGGTCTGCCCTGGAGACACCCTGCTTCAATCACGTGTAAAAAAAAAAAAGTTGGATCAATTCCCAAACACCAGGATAAAGTTTAAATAAGCAGATTTATCTTAAAAAAAAACACAATGGAACAAAATATGTGTGATTCCTTTATTATCTCATTAATAAATTACACATAATGTATGAACTGTTGATGATTCCTATCAATTTTTCACCCACATTAAATTACTCCGTTGCTAATATAATACAAAACCAATGACTAAATAAGCATGTTTATGTAAGTATATACTTATAGGTTATCAGGAAAATTGTTGTAATTAACAGTAGTTAATTGGATGATTCAATCTGTTTAAATGCCACACCATAGAAGCTGCTAATAAAAGAAGTAAAAAGTAATTGAGTGGCTTATATACGATATGTACCAATTAGAGTCTCATGGTTAATGCCACATAAAGTATCCTTTATAATGTCACCACAATAATTGTTAACACTTAGGCCAGGGGTAAGAACCTTTCTGCTTATTACTGCTTTTTAAAAGCTTTGTCTAAGTAGCCTTTCAATGGTCCTCACTGTCCACATTTCATCTTCAAGATGAAATTGCATATTTATATATATATTTAAAAAAATGAAATGCGTCACAGTCAGAGAATACTTACCGTACTATGCATTCATTAACAGCTACAAACCACAAGAGGAACTTCAGAATAATACTGAGACTGGGACTGACTAGAATAAGAATAACACCAAATTTAAAGGACATGATTAATCTGACTCCCAGTTGAAGGAGAACTTCCAGTTTCAATAAAATGTGACAGTCATTTCCTTTTCATCTCCTCACTTCTTCATTTGCCATGTCTCTACGAAACACATCCCTTTCACATGCACACAATCCCCTACACCAGGGGAGGCCAACTCCAGTCCTCAAGGGCCATAAACAGGTCAGGTTTTCAGGATATCCCTGCTTCTGCACAGGTGGCTCAATCAGTGGCTCGGGTGTTGACTGAGCCACCTGTGCTGAAGCAGGGATACCCAGAAAACCTGACCTATTGGTGGCCCTTCAGGACTAGAGTTGGCCTCTCCTGCTCTAGTCCAACCCAGGGATAGCCTCCACTTATTAAGATCACAAACAGCCTAAGGACTGTGCCCATGTTTATCCAGGACTCACCTGGAGCAGTTAAACTATCTCTGGAGTTGGTTACCTCTGGTCCAGAGTCAAAGTTGTTAGTCCAAAAATGTGGGTTTCTACACCCAAAAAAGTGTGATTTTTAAGGTGCCACTCATCAACTTGGTAGCGCTAAAAATAACGCATTTTTAAAGCAGTCAATAAAAATATGGGTGTCGACACCAACAGTGTAAATACTGAGAAATGTTGCCCATTTTGATGCCAGTCATCAAGTCTAGCGCCAAAAAGTACCGCATTTTGTAAATCACCTACACCAGGCTGGCATTAGCTCTATCTTGTCTACAGTATGTACATTAATATGTATTTTATCTATATTGTTTCTTAAAAAATATGGGTCATCTAGTTCAATACTTTGGTCACAATATTTTACGCCTACAGTCACGTCACGGTAACCCCATTCCACTACCAATATTATTGTTGTATACATAAAGTCACAAACCCATTAGCACTCCAAATGACACAAATATATACTGTATGTATACACAATGTAGTGGGGTATGGTTTTGAGTTTGCTAAGACTGTGTATGTCGCTATGTATATCATACTCATGTAGCCCCCTGTAAACAGCACGGGCTATACCTATCTTCCTTCTGCTGTGAAAAGCCCTGTTAAGATCAGGCGCCAGTAATCATCATGGGTTACCCCCTTCATAGCCCTATCCTGAGTGGTAGACGCAGGCCTGGACTCTGCTGCAGGCGTGAGCAGGAGGGGAGGTTCTGCTGACACCATGAGGGGAGCGGCTAGCTCTATATTTAGCAGCCAACTCCGGTGAGTGGCGTTGTTGTTCTTCTTGTCTTGTCTTTTGCTGGTTCGAGAGAGTAGTTAGGAAGAGTTCGAGTGAACAGTGATATCGAGAGTCTAGAGTTGCTGGTTATTATGCCGTGAGCCACGAATCCTGCGGAACAGTCCGAGGAGTATCAGGAGGCTGCGGGCTCCCCGGCGCAGTGTGCCGGGAGAGAGAGAGCGAGAGGAACTGAAACGATCAGCGGCTATAGGTAGAGCTGATAGAATTATAGACTGGTGGACCAATGCCCTCACCCCACTGCCAGGGGTGATGGAGGGAGAATTCAAGACCCACCTCGAGGCTAACCTCGGGGGTGGGCCATGGGGTATTGAAGCCCTAGCTCAGACCATCCTGTCAGAGGAGTGACTTGGAGGGAAGGAGAGGAGGAAGGATTTGGGCGGAGGTGAGCAGTGTATACCCCGTCCTGGCGATTGTGTTGCGGCTGCTGGAAGCCTTATCGTTGGGATATTGTTGCTCTGTCAAATAAAGAGACTATTCTGCATCCGTAAAGACTGTGTGTGATTTGGAGAGTATAACCCTGGGACCTGAGGGGTTCTTCTATACCGGTCCTGTCCCATTACCCTGGGAGTATAGAAGATGGAGGCGCTGCACCACTGAGAGATCATGGAGGCTATCACCCCAGAAGCCCGGTCCTGGCTCCCCCACAACACCGCGGGAAGCTCAGGCCCTCCTGTTCCTAACAGGTACGCACCACACCGCATGTAATCAGCCCTCATGCACCCTAGACACCACCGTAGAGTCTGGGGGGGGGAAGCAGGGTTACACTCATAAATCACAGATGCTCCAAATTTAGGCGAGCGAAATTAGAGATCAAACCCCTAGAAAAGCTCGCCGGTTACAAACTAGGCAAAGTTTTGAGTTACAACAACAACTTATTTTTAGTTTTTTCCCCACAATTAAAATAAAAATCGAGAACCAACATTTATGGAGTTACAGCAAAACCAAGACACTAACTCTTTTTAGAACCAAAAACAGCTTTCAACGACAGATCCCTTAGTGCTGGGATTATTATGATTTCTTTTTCCAGGACACCACAAATCAGTTTTTTTTTATTATTAATATTTTGGCTACTTATAATGCAGGATGCAATACAACTACGTGTGCACTTGTTTATGGTCGAAAGTGGTGATAGGTACATTTCAAAAAGTTGTGTGCAGCAAATCGCTGTAACATGAAAACCTTTAAAAACAATTAAACATAGATATACATTTTCCATATATAAGACCCTATTTACTATGTGGTGCTACTGAACAAGACACATTCAAGCGTCCTATAGAGTACCACAAATTTGGCCCATAATTACAAAGCACAAAAGGAAGAAAAAAAAAACGTAGGTTTTCCGGAGATCCAAAACTCAGGGTTATAAAATGTAATTCATTTTAATTATGTTAAAAGTCAGCCCATAACATTCCCTTGATGTCATTTTCACTAATTCATTTTTAATTAACTGTTCAACTGGATGAATTACCTCAACACAGACTGCCTCTCCTCTGAGTTCTGCTCCCTCTGCTAAAG
Source organism: Ascaphus truei (assembly GCF_040206685.1). NCBI lineage: Eukaryota > Metazoa > Chordata > Amphibia > Anura > Ascaphidae > Ascaphus > Ascaphus truei. The sequence goes on along the minus strand of NC_134486.1, from coordinate 410,825,897 downwards.
GGGAATGCCATGTACTTGAAATGGAATGAAGTTGATGCCCACCAGGCAGTGAAAGGGTTAATTATGACATAGATTAAAAAAAAAAACATATAAAGTAATTTATCTTTAATAAGAGCTAATAGTAATTAACTTTAAATACTCCCATGCAGTGCTTTTGATATTTGACTCAGGTAAAGCTTATTTTACACATTTTGGGGGAGATGTATCATGGGGCACAGAGAACTTTTTTTCATTGTGTGTCTCTTCCTATCACTTTATCAAGGTACTTTGATCTAATTTTTCCCTAGTTTGTGATGTGTTTAGTGCTAATATTTGGTGTTACCAGGTACACATACAGTATTATTACAGAATGTTTCAAAGTTTTTGCCTGTTGCCTAATTTGTCACTTTTATTTGCATCCAAAAAGCGGGCAGGTCTCAAATAATGTGAACTTCTCTGCTGAAAATAGTCAGTTCAACCAGCACTCAAAAAATTAAATAATTGTAATAGAACTTACTGAATCCTTTCATGTATTGCAGAAAAATCCTATTTTATTAAAATATTGATAGTGTTTTACTCATACAAAAAAACATGGTAGAAAAATACTCATAAGTATAGGTACAAAATTGCCCAACGAAGCAATGTTTCAGGGCCTCACTTTCCTCAGTCTCAGAATCACAGTACCCTGCAGTGAGGGTACAAGACCAGAGCACCAGTGATGATACAACAGGTGACAAATTGATGGTTTCTGTTAACTTCTCTGCTTAAATATCTGTACTGGATGCAAGAAACATGACTAGCAAGCTTTATACATACTGTACGATGCAACAACGAGAGGAAAAAATGGAGGATTGCTTTTGTTTGTTTTGATTCACCTCTCCTATTGACTTGTCTTGGACACATATTTTATGAGAAGAGTACTCGGTTATTAAGTAGAACATAAATGTACAGTATTCCTATGTATTGTGCATCTAATACATACTGTATGTTTTGGGTTCTAAAAGGACTATTTGGAAGGTATATTTAAAATTGGGGTCCAATGTTCTGGTATAGCGCTGCTAGTTTTACAGAGACATTTTGCAGGCACAGGTCCCTACCCCGTGAAGCTTACAGTCTATTTTTTGGTGCCTCAGGCACAGGGAGATACAGCGACTTGCCCAAGGTCACAAGGAGCCGACACTGGGAATTGAACCAGTGCCAGCGCTCCAAACTCAGTGCCAGTCAGTGTCTTTACTCACTGAGCCACTCCTTCTCCCTTCTCATCCAATGAACTGTTACAGATGCAGCCTCGAGTATTACAACTCATGCCTGGGAGATTCTGGGGCAGTCTCACAGTAAATGCCTCAACATTGTGCAACATTTCTGTGAGATTCTTAATGGCCCATCGGATTAACACAGAAGGGGTCTCTCCATTCAGTTTGAATGGGACTGCAGGGACCCCCCGCTGTGTTAATCCGATGGGCCATTAAGAATCTCACAGATATGCTGAGGCATTGACTGTGAGACTGCCCCAGAATATCCCAGAATTTCGTAGGTAATCGTTCTAATACTGGTGGCTGCATCTGTATGTGCCTGATTTCATTACTCACAATACAATAACATTGCTGGATGCTGCAGTGCCCTGTGTCGCTTCTCGTGTCTCTGTCTCTTAGTCTCCTGTATTTCCGCCACTTTTCTGCACGCAGCTTCATTTTGCTATAGAGAAGTGTGTGGTTATTGTGTGAATGAGGTAGGATGAAACTGCAAAACTACTGCAATTGTTAATAATCATAGAAACCCCAATGGGTTAGGCATCATTACATATTGATTATTACCTGCAGGGGGTGGTGGTTCCTGAGGAAGATCTTAAATTGAGTTGAAACATTGGCTGTGTAATGCATTCAATGTTGTGTGATTTTTTTTAGAATATTATGGTGCCCACTGCTCATTTATTCTGATGTATTAAAAAGTCTGAATTGTTGGTGTTAGCTGATGCAAACAAAGAAAGGGGGCCCTGCGGGGTTGGGGAAATCCTGCTCTACACAAAGAAGTGTTGAAAAGAAAGAAAACAACCCACATCATGCGCTCTTGTGGGTATTAGAATCACAGTTAATAGTGTTAAAACCAATGTTTATCAATAAAAACAGATACAAATATATAGAACACTATACATTCCCGAAGAAGCTAGCTTTGCAACATGTGAGGGTGTTTTAATCATTATTTTATCCATTAAAAACCCAAATTTATTTCACCATGTAGGCATTTCTTTGCGCTTTCTGCTAAGCATTTTGTTCTACACAAAGAGGACATGCATAGGAGTGAATCTAATCAGGAACCTAGAGGGGAAGGGGTGGTGTTAGCAAGGAATTGGATTTAAATAGTACTGGCAAAGAAAAGGCTTGAGTATGTGTGCTATGTGTGGGTTGTCTGTGTTGGTTGTGATTGAGTGTGTCTTGTCTGTGATTGTGTGTGTGTTGTGATTGAGTGTATGTTGTGTTGGTTGTGATTAAGTGTGTGCTGTGTGTGTGGTGTTGTAATTGAGTGTGTGTGTTGTGTCTGTGTTGGTTGTGATTGAGTGTGTGTTGTGATTGAGTGTGTGTTGTGTTGGTTGTGATTGTGTGTGTGTGTGCTGTGTGTGTTGGTGTTGTGATTGAGTGTGTGTTGTGTCTGTGTTGGTTGTGATTGAGCATGTGTTGTGTGTGTTTGTGTGTGTGTTGTGTCTGTGTGTTGTGTCTGTTGGTTGTCTGTGTGTGTGTTGTAATTGAGTGTGTGTGGGTGCTGTGATTGAGTGTTGGTTGTGTGTGTTGTGATTGTGTGTGTGGGGGGGGGGGGGAAGAGGTGGAAGGGTTGTGATTGAATGCAGCGTTGCACAAACTGAGGGTGGCACCCCAGGCGCAAGATTACTTAGGTGGGGAACATGCGGCAAAACCTGGATGCACAGGCGAAAAAAAGCTGTGCGCGGGCGGCCAAGAAGATGTGCGCGGGCGGGCAACCGAAGATGTGCGCGGGCAGCCAAACAGGATAGTGCAGGTGGCGGCCATGTGATTCGGAGGTACAGGAGAGGAGCACGCCCGAGCGCTGTGATGTCAAACGTTCCTCCTTCCGGTGTCTGCCCTGCATTAGCGCTGTGTTCCTGCTCTCCTCCGCTAGCAACCTGCTTCGCTGCGATCCTCTGCAAGTGAAAGGGTAGGCTGCCACTATATCAATCATACTATGAATGTACAGAAATAATAATAATAATAAAAAGTGTAAACACTTCCCCGCTCGTGCTTGCAAAATTATGCAGGACAGGCTGTGCTCATGTTTGGAGAGTTGGTGATGTCACCGCTCTCAGCAGCAGCGTGGACGCAGCCTAATTTTGCAAGCGTGAGCTGTTGAAATATGTAAGTATTTAGACATATTTGTATTTACATTGTATACCGTTTAATAAAGTTTTTTTTCATGTGATTTAGATTACATCAGGCAGGGGGGGGGTGAGAAATTTCATGGGTAAAAAGGGGGACTCGGCATAAAAAGTTTGCTCACCCCTGTTGTATGCCACACAGTAACAACTTGAATTTTCAACTTAAATAAGCCGGTGAAGCTGAGTAGGTGAAACGCACGTCGGGTATGTTTGACATCACTTCCGAGTGATGTCGGCTCATCGGAGAGGTGTGTGCTTTTGCCGTCAGAGCACTTAGGGAGACTACATCCATGGGCAGCACAGCGATCTGACACAGGAGGATATATCAGGATGACTTCAGGCTTATACTTCACCCACAAGCTAGACAGTATGGATATATAAGAGAGCTAGAACACAGTCACAGTAAACTTAATGCTGAACAAATTGTCTATTTGACTAGTGTGTAATGTCTAGTACTCGGATACAGCTATACACAGAGGGAGTGGTCATCTAAACAACAGCTGATTCAGCTTCTAAGTAACTATATACTCACTCTCTAAGTGGGATACTTTTGTAGCTATATCCATCTCTGTAAAACTAATATTGTGGGTGGTGATGTATCCCTGTATTCCATTAGGCAGGTGATACTGCTAAGTAGCCCCTGTGAGGTCTTGTTAATAGAGGAAAAGGGTTCCAAATGTGCACAATCTCATCAGAGTATATATAGAAAAAGAAAAAAGGCACTGTGACGGGAGCTTTGCGACAGGCTATTAATAATACACAAAAAATATATAATATATAACTGGGTTGAACTGGGACGAGACTTAGATATGATAAAATATAATTTATTCCTTGATAAAGGTGAACACAACAGATATACAAATAACAGGCAAAATATAGACACTTACTTAAAGATGGAAATGATGAAACAGTCACATCTGGACTGGCAGTTCATACAGCAAATCTTCATCATCCCAAGACACGAAAAGACATTTGCATCATGACACTGAGTAAGGGGTGACTCTGACTTATATATCATTTTAACCCTTCTCTACACTCACGGCGCCGAGCCGTCTAGCAAAAGTCCTTTTGAAGCTGATTTTGGACTTGCAAGATATCACTCTTAAAAACCAAATAGTTTCTAGTTCCTGCCTCCAACATAAACAATTAGGCACTTTAGCCTTTGATCACCAGGCTATGTAAATTCTAGCAAGATGTTCTTCCTGCTCATTATCATAACAGAGGGAGTTTGCAGTTTTCACAACAGACTCAAAATCCCATATACCCTGTAAATAACTTCATAACTTCAGTTCAGTGGTACTTACTGGCCCTTGAGACATATTAATACATTCCGTCACACCTGACGCTCCCAATGAGACTAAATATTACCATGTAGTACTAAAATTAAGAGAGATATTAATATCTGGCTCTTAGTATCTGTTAGATATCAAGTGTTTAGAAGCATTAGTTGGGGCTAAGTCCCACGAATACACCTATGTAACTCTTAGCACGTTCAGCCAAGGACATCTCATAATATTCTTATATTTAATAAGGTCACCCATTCTGATTTTCTCCTTGGGTAGCCGCACCCCTTGCCCCCATCAATAAATCCTTTGAAGCAGGGACCCCTGGGTAGGGGACATTTGTCACCTGGTTTTAGATTACACACTCAATGCCCCAGACCTCTTGAAGCAGAGGCGTTTGTAAGTGTGAGTTATAACGCTCACAACCCACTCTAGCTTCCTGCAAACAGGTATTAACATACTGTACACTAAAACCCCTTCTGCTTTTCACATTCAACTTCAATCAAGCCTTTTGAAGTCCAGATTTTCTGAAAAGACACAATACAGGTGTTTTTTCTTAAACTGTAGCTTATTAACCCCTTAAGCCCCAGTGTGTGTGGTGCAGACACTGGCCAGAAACAATATATATTTTTTTTTTACAGGGGAATAAGCATTTGGATATTGTAGCGAGGTAAAAACACATTTCTGGACCTCAGTCCAGTTAACCCCTTGCTTCCCTGGTGAGAGTAGAGGGTGGCCAATTGGGGTCTAACCCCTTTAATCCCGGGCCAAATCCTCACGACCGTCACAGGCACACAATAGTGTAATATTGTATAATGCAATTTGAGCAAAGAAGGTATTGCACTCACATTTTATGAAGTCAAACGGGCATTTTGGTTACTAAGTTTAACCACACTGATGTTGCAGGTTCTCCATGAACAGGACACCTCCGGCAATACACATCGTCTCCAACGATATGACTCGCAGTGTTGTACAGGGTCACTGGTAACAGGATACTCGTCTCCAACTTAGGACTCGCAGTGTTGTACAGGGTCACCGGTAACAGGATACTCGTCTCCAACTTAGGACTCGCATTGTTGTACAGGGTCACCGGTAACAGGATACACTCAATGGAACAGATAAAAACCACAAATAGTGTAATACTGTATAAGTGGTTATTAGTAGAGTGGTAGAGCAGAATGTGCACTCACATTTTATGTGAAAATATAAAGGCTTGTGGTTGTTAAAGTAACCAATTACAGGGGTGGTTCTGGAATAACAGGATAATCCCAAAAAAGGAAAAGGACGCAGGAAAAAAGGAAAAAATCTTTATAATATAAAAACAAGAAACAGTAGAGCAATCAGATATCCAGAGGGAGCCACATTAAAGCAACTGGATCCCAACTCCCAATAACCCCCAGCGATGGCCATACACCAGGGGATAAAGCTAGGAGGAGGTAGCAGTGCTCCAAATGAATTCCCAAAGGGTCTTATGCAATCTGTATAATGAATAATTAATATCCCAACGCGTTTCGTCTCAGCAGACTTCTTCCAGGGGGTTTCTAGACTTAGTAACCGAAATGCCCGTTTGACTTCATAAAATGTGAGTGCAATACCTTCTTTGCTCAAATTGCATTATACAATATTACACTATTGTGTGCCTTTTTTCCTTTTTCTATATATACTCTGATGAGATTGTGCGCGTTTGGAACCCTTTTCCTCTACTACTCAAGTGGCCTAGAACGAACCCATTTGTTATCCGGTGCGGCACCCATCAAAGAAACCCTCATTTTTGGACTATATCGTATCCTTTTGAATTCACAGTTCTTTTTGCGCTTGTTTCTTTCCCCCTTTTAGGTCTTGTTAATAGCCTGCCTCACGCCACCCCAAGGAGTCTGTCCTCCTGACATTTATATCCCCACGTGGAACCACAAATAAACCCTTATTAAAGTGGAAAATTCAAGATGTTACTGTGTGGCATATAAGACAATATTGGCACCCCTCCCATGCACACACCTACGTCCACTTTTAATTGTTTTTATACATGTTCTTTTCATCGTATTCAGGACCCATGTATTTAAATATATAAAATAAAGTTTAAGTCTTAAACATATAGGGTGTTTCTCTGAGTGCAGCTACAAGGGAATCTTTTCCTTTGCCAGTACTGATGCATACAAATACAGATACATTTAAAAATAAATATTTTTCATAACACTGTGCTTCATTCCTAATATCTTTAATATGTGACTTTAGATTTTGTCAACAGCCAACTGAGTTCAGTGCATATTTTGCGCTTAGTGTGATGTATTATTACTGTATGTTGTGATTTTGTTGTGTATGTTGTTTTTGAATGTATCCGTTACATAGAAACAGGCAATAAGTATTAATGTAACCAGTATTAAGTACAATGTGAGACTAGTCTTTGTTACAGTGCCAGGCAGTGTTGCAAGCCTGACTAACCCAATCTTAGTAAATGTGTTGCTTCAGAAAGGGAGGATTGTTATCCAAAGGAGGAAATGTTATCAGATATCCTTAAGGAGTACCAACATATGTGAAATTACAGACATTGATAACTATGTTACATTATATTACATTATATGGTTTTGTCCAGAATGTCTCCATTACACTGGGACTTGATTAGGTGCTAAAGGCTTTTCTGAGGGAGGTCGATAATTAAATTTTTTCTAGAAGCTTCAGTGGCAATTTAGCTTAAAAAAATAGATGTTTTTCCACTCATAGTATTTTCTGTGCCATGTCCACAATGTACTAATGTACTAAAATAGTTATCATCCCAGGCTGCTTGCCATGCTGTAAGTGCTATTGTTCTCAATAAATACGTATAAATGTTAGCATCCACAATTGTATAATTTAATGGAAGATACTTAAGCCAGGTAACAGGACTGAGCATTGGGTACTGTGCCCACCTCACTCCATACTGTGCAAATCCATTGAATGGGAGGCCACAAGGTAAATTCAGCAGTAAAGTGAAATGTTTGAATGTATGCACAGCAACATACTCACATGTTCTTACATTACATCATGGAGTGGTGCTGTTAAGCAATGAGGAACTTCCTGCATACCGACTCCAAGGGCAATGGATCCAATTGGTGGAGCAGGCACACACATTTAGAATGCAAAATGCAGTATTCAAATTCAATAATGGGTCCAATGTGTTAGCTCAGTTGAAGACCATATTGACGGAGACCTTCCTGACTAACGTCCCAAGTGGGACTAAAATATAGGACCCATAATGGAATAAATCTGAATACTGAAGCATCAGCTTTGCATTCTTAGCTTTTGCCCCTGTTTTTCAGGGAAATCTCCCAATAACTGGGCAAACTGTGGATAAAGGCAAACGACTGCAATGTTCCTCAGCCTCTACTGATTTCCAAATAAACTCTGCCCCATAACTATACACAGATGTAACCAGGGTTATTGGCATCACTGGCGCATTTTGGTGAGATATAAGCTTGAGATATTTTGCATTGTCACTTCCATTAAATACTATGGAGACTGCGATCTGCATTATTATGCATTATTACGCAATATTCTGCTTAACTAGGTTATCTATTGGGCGAGTCAGATACAATCTGGTAAACTACTTTGGATCGGGGTGAGAACTGCTATGGAACCCAGTGATCCGGGTAGACAGAGGAATATGCAGAGGTCAGGATAGATGGCATGCTGAGAGTCACTGGACAAAGCAGAGGTCAGGGCTGGTGGCAGGCTGAGAGTCACTGGACAAAGCAGAGGTCAGGGCTGGTGGCAGGCTGAGAGTCACTGGACAAAGCAGAGGGCAGGGCTGGTGGCAGGCTTAGTCATTGGACGAAGCAGAGGTCAGGGCTGGTGGCAGGCTTAGTCATTGGACGAAGCAGAGGTCAGGGCTGATTGCAGGCTGGGTGTCACTGGACAAACCAGAGGTCAGGGCTGGTAGCAGGCTGAGAGTCACTGGACAAAGCAGAGGGCAGGGCTGGTGGCATGCTGAGAGTAATTGGACAAAGCAGAGGTCAGGGCTGGTGGCAGGCTGAGAGTCATTGGATGAAGCAGAGGTCAGGGCTGGTGGCAGGCTGAGACATTGGATGAAGCAGAGGTCAGGGCTGGTGGCAGGCTGAGACATTGGACAAAGCAGAGGTCAGGGCTGGTGGCAGGCTGAGACATTGGACAAAGCAGAGGTCAAGGCTGGTGGCAGGCTGAGAGTCATTGGACAAAGCAGAGGTCAGGGCTGGTGGCAGGCTGAGAGTAATTGGACAAAGCAGAGCTCAGGGCTGGTGGCAGGCTGAGTGTCATTGGATGAAGCAGAGGTCAGGGCTGGTGGCAGGCCGAGTCATTGGATGAAGCAGAGGTCAGGGCTGGTGGCAGGCTGAGTCATTGGATGAAGCAGAGGTCAGGGTTGGTGGCCGGCTGAGAGTAATTGGACAAAGCAGAGGTCAGGGCTGGTGGCAGGCTGAGAGTAATTGGACAAAGCAGAGGTCAGGGCTGGTGGCAGGCTGAGAGTCATTGGACAAAGCAGAGGTCAGGGCTGGTGGCAGGCTGAGTCATTGGACGAAGCAGAGGTCAGGGCTGGTGGAAGGCTGAGAGTAATTGGACAAAGCAGAGGTCAGGGCTGGTGGCAGGCTGAGAGTCACTGGATGAAGCAGAGGTCAGGGCTGGCGGCAGGCTGAAAGTCACTGGATGAAGCAGAGGTCAGGACAGGTGGCAGGCGGAGTCATTGGACGAAGCAGAGGTGAGGGCTGGTGGCAGGCTGAGTCATTGGATGAAGCAGAGGTCAGGGCTGGTGGCAGGCTGAGAGTCATTGGACAAAGCAGAGGTCAGGGCTGGTGGCAGGCTGAGAGTCATTGGACAAAGCAGAGGTCAGGGCTGGTGGCAGGCTGAGAGTCATTGGACAAAGCAGAGGTCAGGGCTGGTGGCAGGCTGAGTCATTGGACGAAGCAGAGGGCAGGGCTGGTGGCAGGCTGAGACATTGGACAAAGCAGAGGTCAGGGCTGGTGGCAGGCTGAGAGTCATTGGACAAAGCAGAGGTCAGAGCTGGTAGCAGGCTGAGAGTAATTGGACAGAGCAGAGGTCAGAGCTGGTGGCAGGCTGAGAGTCACTGGATGAAGCAGAGGTCAGGGCTGGTGGCAGGCTGAGTCATTGGACGAAGCAGAGGGCAGGGCTGGTGGCAGGCTGAGTCATTGGACGAAGCAGATGTCAGGGCTGGTGGCAGGCTGAGACATTGGACGAAGCAGAGGGCAGGGCTGGTGGCAGGCTGAGTCATTGGACGAAGCAGAGGTCAGGGCTGGTGGCAGGCAGGGGGCTTCCATCTTTGGTGCTGAAGCCAGGTGAATGAGGAGCATTACATTTACAGACAAGGAGTTGGAATGCCTCATAAATGGGGTGGTGAATAACCTCTCCCAACTATTTGGGGAACAGGACCCCAAAACTAGTTTAGCAGAAAAGAACTACATTTGGACCAATATTCTCAGCAGGATAAATGCCCTGGGGAATACTGTCTGCACTGTGGACAGGTTAAAGAAACGGTGGGCAGACAGTCAGAGAAAACTTTAAAAAAAAACCTGGCTGACCATGCTGCACAGACAAGGTCCACAGGAGGGGGACCCCCATCACAACTGACTCTGTGCAAGTACTAGACACGGCTGATGGAAGTCCAGGTCCTAGGGCTTTCATTGTTGGTGAATGTGGCATCTTCCACAGGAGAAACCTGGTAAGTAAAACAGACATCATACAGTGTATATTAATATAATGCATACCTGTAAAATTATATACTACCTTCTATATCACACAGTATAGTATTATTTGCAAGTTACTCACACATACATGTTCTGGACAGTTCTCACAATAAGCTAGGAAACTTATCTATTCCCTATTAGATCACATGAAGCCACTCTTAACTATTATTACAATATAGTACACAATAAATATATAATCCATCTCTGGAGCTGTAAACCTCCTTGCAGCAACCTCCTGTTGAAGAGGAGGAAACAGTGATCCTGACCCACATGGATGTCCCAGAACAGGAGTATATAGATGTAGCTTCCTCTGCTGCTTTACCACCACCAGCTGCATCACTCTCTTCTCCACTAGCTCTGTCACCCTCTGCACCACCAGCTCCATCACCTGCTACTTCAAGAGCTACCCTAACGTCCATAGAAATGTAACAATACATTATTTCAGAGGTTAACTCTAGGTTATCCTGACGTTATTCTCTTTAGAGCATAGGTGTTCGGATTATCGGACCGTTAATTTTTGTTAACCTTACGTGAAATCGACAGAGCTTCGTGCATCTGGGAGGAGGAGAATTTTGAAAATTAGCCAATCAAACTGCAATAAACATTGATTTAATGCTTGGCGAAACGCTTGCAAACTCTGACTAAGCCGCAGATTTGATTGCAACTCAAAAAGGACACCTCATGTGAAGGTTTTGCGCATCGCCACGGCCACTTACCTGTGGAAGTCCCTCCATCTGCTGCCATTACTCGTTCATCTACTGACTCTGTAGGTCTCCTAACATGCCAGATCCACAAAGGTATGTTATTAACGTAATGCTGTGTTAACCTAAGGTAAGTCTTAACATGTATTTTCAAAGCTCACTAAAGTTACGTTATGTCCTGTTTTCGGTCAGAAAGGGCATTGCGTTAGGTATAATAGCCGCTAATGCTAGTAACATACAAAATAGGCATTCCCCCTAACAACGTATACCCACAGTGCTCTGTTGTAGTTAACACAGAGATTTAAGTCGTATAACTCATATACATACTGTATATATATACAGTACATATGAGCCTACATGCCTGTGCTGTGCACTATTGCTTCAGAAATGTGCTGTTGGATATTGTGACAGGGCCTTAATCCCTGTCTGAATAGGCCTCCAAATAGGAAGCCTGTGTCTGAGTCCAGCAGGGATCTGGTTAATTGCAGCTAAAGACAATTAGCCAGTCTCCACCTGGCTCATCAGTCAGGTAGAAAAGCCTCCTGTGTAACCTGCAGGGAATCTCCCTAGCACATTCGAGGTGTGTGCTGATAGAAAGGGAACCAGGCACTTTATTCCAAGACACACTGGTCACTGGAGCCTGCCAGAGGGTGCACCCCACGGACACCCACCCAGACCCGGACTGATAGAAAAAGCTCCTGATAACAGGTACCTCTTTGGACTTTGGGTCAAAGGCTGGTAAGAGGCCTAGCCTCCCAGCCCTGCAGATAGGGACTGTGAGAGTGAGTTAGCCCTTACATACAGATGCAGCTGCCATTATTTTAACAAATCACAGCGCCGTTTTCGTGTGCGCTGCTGTTCTCCATGCGGCATGAACACGGCCAATCGCCCCAGACACACGTGTTTATCGCGGTTGCTTTGTTTCAATTTCATGGATTGTGTTCAATTAAATGATTGAATTGTAATGTGTAGAGTACAGTACTGTGCTACTGTGTCAATTTCAGGTGTTTAAAAGCCAGAACACTAAAATGCCATTTTCTGCACTCGCCTGCACTCGCGTCTTGAGGCGGTACGGTTGGAAGAAATCCCGCGCCATGACATGGTTATTCCGAGGTATACAAAGCGTGATTTGTAAAAATAATGGCCGCTGCTCTGTAGGGATAGGATGTTTGTTTGTATGCAGCCTTAAAGATGTATTGTTTGACGCTACGGGCTGAATAAAAGCCATGGTGTATTTTCCTTAACTACGTCTCCCTGGTTATACCTCTGCACTCGTCTCCTATAGATATTATAATTATTCACAGTCATAACCTTTACTTTCATTGTCAAGTTTGGAGAGCAAAGGACAAAGAAGGATTATTGTAAAACAATCTCTCTTATTAGCTCTTCACAAAATGTAACCTTCAGGGAAGCCTATAGTGTGTGGGTTATACAGCAGGAAGATTTGCATTCAGAAGAACAGCATTTAATTACCAAAAGGAGTAATTGTTTCATCCATTGTATACAAATGTTAAATAAGAAAGCGTCATATTGTAAACTGCTTTTGTAATCGTTTTAAAATGAATGCAAGGAACTATAAATGTGGTCTTATTATTCCCCTATGTAATAATGTCTTCATAATTCCTTAATACTGTAAATCTCATTCACGTAAGTTTTACATTGCTACATCAAGGTGGTGACCTACTAACCGCTAGGCTGTCAGAGGGATTGAGGGGCTTTCCATGTGGGTGTGCTGAATTGGTACTATTGAAGGTTGTGCAATAAGCCCCTTGGGCTGTGATAACATTTTAAGGAAAGAGACGTTGTCTCTTACACTAACCACAATTCCTGCCTGTGAGTCGTGACTGCGTCTGATGTCATTTCTTAGCTAGGATTCTTACATTTGATGCAGGGTATAGACCAGGAGTGGCCAACTCCAGTCCTTACGGGCCACCAACAGGTCAGGTTTAAAGGATATCCCTGCTTCAGCATAGGGGGCACAATCAATGATTGAACCACCTATGCTCAGCAGGGATAGGCTTACAACCTGACCGGCTGGTGGCCCTTGGTGACAGGGGTTGGCCACTGTTGGTATAGACCAGTGATGGCAAACCTTTTTGAGCCCAAGTGCCCAAACTGCAAACCAAAACGACTTATTTTTTTCAAAGTGCCAACACTGCAATTAAACCTCACACGCCCCTCTATTAGGGTGACCAGATTTTGAAAATGAAAAACCGGGACACAAAAAAAATTATTAATACAACAAAAAACATTACTAAAAAAGAATATTATAATGATATTTATCTAATAGTGTCACCATTGATGCTGTATTATTCATTCTATCTCTTCCCATTCTCTCTCTACCTTCTCCCCCATCACTGCCGCCAACAGAAATCATGCGCCCCCCCCCCCAAAGGGAGGGAGGTGACAGGGAGGGAGGAAGGTGACAGGGAGGGAGGTGACAGGGAGGGAGGGAGGGAGGTGACAGGGAGGGAGGGAGAGAGAGAGGTGACAGGGAGGGAGGGAGAGAGGTGACAGGGAGGGAGGAAGGGAGAGAGAGAGGTGACAGGGAGGGAGAGAGGTGACAGGGAGGGAGGGAGAGAGGTGACGGAGGGAGGGAGGGAGAGAGGGGTGACAGGGAGGGAGGGAGGGAGAGAGGGGTGACAGGGAGGGAGGGAGGGAGAGGGGGGTGACAGGGAGGGAGTGACAGGGAGGGAGTGACAGGGAGGGAGGGAGGTGACAGGGAGGGAGGGAGAGAGGTGACAGGGAGGGAGAGAGGTGACAGGGAGGGAGGGAGGTGACTGGGAGGGAGGGAGGGAGAGGTGACTGGGAGGGAGGGAGGTGACTGGGAGGGAGGGAGGGAGAGAGGTGACTGGGAAGGAGAGATAGAGGTGACTGGGAGGGAGGGAGAGATAGAGGTGACTGGGAGGGAGGAAGAGATAGAGGTGACTGGGAGGGAGGGAGAGATAGAGGTGACTGGGAGGGAGGAAGAGATAGAGGTGACTGGGAGGGAGGGAGAGATAGAGGTGACAGGGAGGGAGGGAGAGAGAGGTGACAGGGAGGGAGGGAGGTGAAAGGGAGGGAGGCAGGTAGGGGGGAGGTGACAGGGAGGGAGGGAGAGAGGTGACAGGGAGGGAGGGAGGGAGGTGACATGGAGGGAGGGAGAGAGAGAGGGAGAGAGGCGACAGGGAGGGAGGGAGAGATAGAAGTGACTGGGGGGGAGGGAGAGAGGTGACTGGGAGGGAGGGAGAGAGGTGACTGGGAGGGAGGGAGAGAGGTGACTGGGAGGGAGGGAGAGAGGTGACTGGGAGGGAGGGAGAGGTGACTGGGAGGGAGGGAGGGAGAGAGGTGACTGGGAGGGAGGGAGAGATAGAGGTGACTGGGAGGGAGGGAGAGATAGAGGTGACTGGGAGGGAGGGAGAGATAGAGGTGACAGGGAGGGAGGGAGGTGAAAGGGGGGGAAGGCATGTAGGGAGGTGACAGGGAGGGGGGAGGGAGGTGACAGGGAGGGAGGGAGCTGATGGAGGGAGGGGGTGCGAGAGGTGACAGGGAGGGAGGGAGAGAGGTGACAGGGAGGGAGGGAGAGAGGTGACATGGAGGGAGGGAGGTGACAGGGAGGGAGGGAGAGAGGTGACATGGAGGGAGGGAGAGAGGTGACAGGGAGGGAGATGACAGGGAGGGAGGGAGGTGACAGGGAGGGAGGTGACAGGGAGGGAGGGAGAGGTGACAGGGAGAGAGAGAGGGAGAGAGAGGCGACAGGGAGAGAGGTGACAGGGAGGGAGAGGGGTGACAGGGAGGGAGGTGACAGGGAGGGGGGAGGTGACAGGGAGGGAGGGAGATAGAGAGGGGGAGAGGTGACAGGGAGGTGGAGAGAGAGGGAGAGGTGACAGGTATGGAGAGGATGACAGAGAGGGGGAGAGAGAAACACACACACACAGAGACACACACCCAGACAGAGACACACACCCAGACAGAGACACACACCCAGACAGAGACACACACCCAGACAGAGACACACACCCAGAAAATTATATAAATAATTTATTGACATTAATTAAAATTAAATAAAAAATGAAGACATTAATTGGACATTCCTCATTGTCATTCCTGACCTGACCTTGGGGCTTGCTTATATAATATAAAAATGTGCTAAATAAATAGCAGGGGAAAGCAGAAATATGGTTGTGCATTATTATAAATATATATGTTGCTACTTACACTTACAGTACTTATTGTACAGACTGTGTCACACGTGCAGCAGCAGCTCTGCCTCTGAGCAGCTCCAGACTGTCTGACACACCTTCTCCTGTGCTCCTCGTGGCAGTCACTGTCACAGGTCAGTGACATCACTGCCATCCCATGGATCACTGCGGCCCCTCCCACCCGGCATCTGTCCAATCCCCTGCCGTCTTGCTGAGCTGCTCCCATCCTCCTCAAATGGCCACCAATCTCCTGCACCGTTACTCCCTGGTAGTGTAGTGTGGTGTGCTCTGCTCATACTCTGCCCCCGGCTCTCGGCATTCTCACCCAATCCCCTGCAGCCTAGCATTCTACTATGAAGGAGTATGCCGGGGCAGGGCTTTGTAGAATGCCGGCCGGCACGCAGGGGAGGCAATTCAACAAGCGGGAAGCCAGTGGCCTGTAAATTCAAGAGCCCTCCTCCGCCTTCACCATCGCGCTGCACGCGTAGGTTTGAATAGACAGCGAAATCCAAAGGACTGCCTTCAACAGCCGCTCTCATCTCCTGCATCCTCCCGCTGCCTGTCTCTTTAAATGGAGGCCGCGCCCCCTTCTGCGTCATTACGCGTCTGCGCTTTCAGACCATCAAGCCTCCCGCGCTGAAATATCGTTCGGCTTCAAGAACCCCCCGGTGGGATCGAGAGGCGGGGCCGCGTGGGCGTCCTAACGGCTCCTCCTCCATTCCACCTCCCTCCAAGCTTCTACGTCACTGCCCCCCCCCCTTCGCGCTCCGCGACCGGCCGCTCGTGGTGCGTCATCGTGCCGCGCGGTTGCCATAGAGACCAGGCTCCGCCGGGTGCATTGAGCGGCTTCCTCCCCCCTGACGGCGAAATACAAAGGCGTGCCCACAGAGACGGCTCGGCGTGCCGGCAGCGGCACGCGTGCCACGCGTTCGCCATCACTGGTATAGACAGACCTGCCAGAGTTTTATGTTGCTAAAAAGGAAACAAAAAGTCGAAAATAGGTACATAATTTGAAACATCCTATGATATATTTTATGCATCATTTCACTCCTCCCTGACACCTCCTAGTAACACTATTCACAGGCCTGCTGCTGCACTGGAGTTAAGTCATGTACGTACCTTCGCTGGAGAATGTTTCAGTCCCATTTGTTTCAATGCATATGATCTCTTCTCCAGCCCCAGGGACTGGGTGTACAGCATATTGAAAATGGGTTTAAGAGGCCTGAATACATCAAACTGTAGTAACCAAAAAGTGTGGTGTTACCGCCCCAGAAAATGTGTTATTTTTATAGTGCAATACATCATTGCAGCACTGCCTAAATAATGCATTTTTTTATCGGTCCATTAAAAATATCGGATCCGGTAAAAAATAAATAAACCTATTGCCGCCTTTTTCGGTATTATCTGCCATACATCAGGTTCCAATATTTTATCGAGGCGAGATTTACAGCAGAAAAAACATGTTTTTTATCATCTGCTCCAGGCTGGCGTTTGCCCTCTCTTTCCTATGTATATAATGGGCAATATATTGTCCATTACATACATAGGCAACATAAGCTAAACCAGCCGGAAATAGCAGATACACATAACATACATTACAGCACATACAGTATTAACCCATTAGTAGCACAAGTGGACAACTAGTCATGGTTTTCCATGACTAGCTGACCACAAAGAGCGACAAAGGGGATAATATTAACTTTTAACAGCACTATCTACCCTCCTTGGTTACCGTAGTGGCTAGGAAAGGATTGCTAAGTAATGCTTTACTAACTGCTAGGGGTTAACACATACCACCCCCTCTCTGGGAGCCCTAACCACTACTCCCCACCATGTGGCTAAATATGGCTAATTCTGCTTTTGTCTATTTAAAAACAAAAATGTATTAAAAAAAGTGAGTGATGTCACTTCCTTTCCAAAATTTGACTCTGTCACATTGTTTGCTACAACCAATCAGATTGGGAATATACATATAGCCTGGCCTTCGGCAGCTATTGCTAATTCTGGGCCTTTCCTCTGTCAGTCCTGTTAGAACAGGCAGTGGAAAGGTTAATTCCTCCAGTTGGCCTGTTTGTGAGTTTCAGCTCTGAAGTATTGTAGCAATATTCAGAGGCGGGCCTAAGCAACCTTTGAATGTGTTAATCCAAAGGGTGGATATGGGTTGGAACACCCCCTAATGTGTGTGTGAGCCAATCGGTATCCAGCTTTGAGTTGTAATGATTCAAAGCTAGAGACACTCCCTGAGGATATTCAAATTGAGACATATTCCCAAATTCAGTTATTGGTATAGAAGGGGTGAAGGCGGTCACAGCAAAAGAAGTCCAGCCCAGGAACAAGTGAAATTAAAATCAGCTTTAATATTACATGCTGTACATCACAGAAGGGGCACTCTGACGCGTTTCGTCCTTCTCCAGAACTTTATCAAAGAGTATACTACCCTTATCACACAGATTCCTTAAGTAGGTGTCAAACCAATTTGATTGGTTGGTCTTAATCAGAGATCTATTGAATCCAATAAAGTTAATGGTAAGCCATAATTGGGAACAACCCTCTCATTGAGTCTGTGTGATACAGTTTGATAACACAAAATACATAGTAACATATAACAACAAACATATTTAAAAGAAAAACACAATGTTATACAATGTGGTGTGAAGCATGTATTAATAAATTTAAGGAGACATATATATGGAAGTGAAGAAAAAATACATATATGGTAAAAATTATATCTTATTCCATTTGGGGGTCTTTCATTGTGTCCTAATGGTGAATTGCCACATACTTTTAGTGGATTGAGTTTTTTTCTTTACACTTAATATACTTGACTTTGGCAGCATCAGTTATTTTGGGTTCACTCCCATATTTTTTAGTGCAACTATTGTTTTTCTGGTAGCTCGTTAGGTATATATATATATATCCCTTTTATACATGGATCTATGACTATTCACAATATATATTTTTTATCATTTTTCCTTTTTTTGATATATATGACCTTTTTACCCAATCCACTACTCTAAGTCCATTGCTCAGGATTTATCTTTTTTAGGTAAAATTTATCAATTTTATATTGTTCAAACACTATGGAAGAATCCAGTGGAGATGATAACATTATATCTGATGTGGAAAGCACTTCTTATGTTCACACATGTAGCGATAACACAAGAAGATCTAGAAAGGCAGCGCATTTATTTGACGGAATTTCTGACATTGTATGCGATGAACCATCAGACCTAACCCATTATTTTGTCAAATTGGAAAAACTTCTGGTTGAGAATTTAAGACTCTGGTGGGACATTACCTCACTAGAGAATTATATAAGATGCAACAGGATCCCTAGAGGATTAAGAATCAAAAAAGTACCATCATTTGGTTTTCTCAACAAACAATTTGAACAGGACTGGGTTAAAGCCTTGGATATGTGTTCATTCAAATTAATGGATTTAATAATACAGCAAAAAACTGCAGAGAAATCGCTATTAATGTCAGAGATTACCATACTACAGACTAAATTGCAGCCATTTTCTAAGATGGAACAGTTTGTCAAAAATGACAAAACTTTGTTGTCAAACATTGAGACAATTGAAGATGATATTAGCGACAAAAAACATGTCAAGTTTGAAAGAGACCGTGTTGACTATAGTAAAGGGCAAATATATTGTTGGCAGAAACCTGTGGTTATAAAAGAATTTACAGGCTCTAGTACACCTAAGGGCCAACGCCATACAAAAAGATGGACAAAAAATCCTCCAAATAAATCCATTCTAAAAAATCCTAGAACTGAGACCTCTAGTTTTGAATCTGATGTCTCCGATCAAGAATCTAGATCCCATATAGTCTCATTTGACAGGTCTGTAGATTATTCTAGAGAGAACCGCGGGGCCTCAAAATATGATAATCAAGCCTCTACATCATCCTTCCAAAACAAAATGTCTAAATCTTCTGGTCAACCATCATCAGCTTTTTTACAGGCAGGCCCCAAGGGGCGAGGAGAACCAGGAGATCCAAAAGGAAACGAGGGACGAGGCAAGGCCAAGCGGAAGAAATACGAATAAGTGACCCCGGTAATGTTATCAATTTATCCGGCATTTATCTCTCATTAGACCAATTGACACTCCTGAATAAGGGACTTGGGTTTGCACCTACACAAAACTTTCAACTTTTCCAGACGGTGATCGATCTCCAGAAATTTACCAGGAAATTGACGTTAAAGAAACTTTTTGGTTTAAAAACCAGTCCTGATAATTTGGACATGAGCAATAATCCATTATTGCCTTCCACAAATGTTACAGACGTAATGACTTTTCAAGAAAATTGCGCCCTTTCCGATTTAAATACACTACTTGAGTTACAAGATGATCCTTCATTAACATCTACTCAATCATTTTTTGGCCAGGAGGATTCGGGCTATCGCAAAAAATCATTATTTTGCCCAAACTATAACAGAGGGCCCTCCATCACTATGTTTGAACATTTAGTGGAACGGGACTTACGTCTATTAGCTCAAGGATATACTTGTTCAAATGTAAATTCTGGTAATCTGAGTCACACTGAGGTTAGACAGATTGATTGTATTAAAAAGAATAATGACATTGTGCTTAAACACGCTGATAAGGGGGGTGCACTTGTGATTATGTCTTCAACTAATTACAAAAAAGAAGCATTGAGACAATTACAGGATGCTACCTCTTATCGGCGTCTTATGGGCAATCCAACTTTGAAATATCATGGTGAACTATTAGAGTTGTTAGAATTTGGCAGAGTCCTTAATGTCATAAGCCATAAGGAGTTTGAATTCCTTAACTGCCCACATCCCGTGACTCCCATATTTCATCATCTCCCAAAGATCCATAAGACGCTGGTTGACCCTCCTGGTCGACCCATTGTAGCGAGTATTGGATCTTTGGGAGACGGGTTGTCACGGTATGTGGACAAGTTTTTACAACCCCTGGTGGTACAGTTGCCCTCATTTGTCAGAGACACGGCAGATTTGATTGTCAATCTACAGGACTTCACATGGCACAAGGACTACAGGTGGGTCACACTTGATGTGGCCTCCCTGTATTCTATCATAGAACACAAACAGGGACTTGCAGCTATTGAACACTATTTGGAACTTTCCACGCTATCTATATCACACTGCACTTTTCTATTGGAATCCATTTCCTTTCTACTCACGCACAATTATTTTATGTTTGATTCACTTTTTTATTTACAATTATTAGGCACTGCTATGGGCACGAGTTTTGCACCATCATATGCTAATTTATTTTTGGGTTTCTGGGAATCACGTTTTATTTTTCACAGCGACAATCTGTTTCGTCAACATATCGTCTTTTATAGGAGATATATTGACGATCTTATATTAATTTGGAAGGGTGATGAGCACACACTAATTTCGTTTATTGATGGTCTAAATTCAAATAATCTCAACATTAAACTCACTTTTGAACACAATCTCAACTATATACACTATTTAGATTTGGTCCTGTACATTGACAACAATATGCATATACAATCAGATATTTATCGCAAAGAGAACTCCAGGAATACACTTCTGAGTGCAAAGAGCTGCCACCCACGGTCACTCATTAGAAATATTCCTGGAGCTCAATTTATGAGGTTAAAAAGGCTGTGCTCTGACGATGAGGTCTTCTTGTCTCGATCAGAAGAGATGTCCAAAAGATTTCTAGCTAGGGGATACTCTGCCGAAGACATTTCAGTAGCTTTTAATAAAGCGAATATTACAGATAGAAAAACTCTTATTTGTAAAAACAAAAGATCACTGCCCAGCAGAGGGTTGACCAATGCTTCGATTGAAAGGAAAAGTCCTTATTTTATCACAACATTTAGTCAACAGTCCAGACAGATTAGTAATATCATTCATAAGCATTGGCACACCCTGCTGCTGGATAGAGATATACGCCCAATTGTTGAAAGTGGACCAAGATTCACATATCGCAAAGCCAAAACATTGGCATTCCATCTGTCACCCAGTATGTATAATAGTAGGTCTGGTTTCTCAAATGTTAAAGGTATTCCAAATGGTTTTTTTAAATGTGGTAAATGTGCCATGTGCCAGCACGCGTCTCCAACGAATAGTATTGTGTTTAACAATAATTCAAGTAAATACAAAATTAAGACCTTTCTAAATTGTAACACCAGTTATGTTATATACGTTCTTAATTGCAAGTGCGGATCAAGATATGTAGGTCGCACAATAAGACCATTAAAAACCAGGATGGCAGAGCACGTGCGCCTTATCAGGAAGGGTGATTTACTTCATCCAGTATCAAAACATTTCACACAATGCCTTAAAGGCGGTATTGGAAACTTCGCCTTTTCTGCCATTGAGCACGTGCCCTGTCACCCCAGGGGTGGCAACAGAGAGAATGCATTAAACAAAAGGGAGATGTACTGGATATACACTCTCAATACCCTCCATCCACACGGTATAAACACCGATTGGGAATTAAAACATTTTCTTTGACCCAGAAAATGGGGGGTAGAGAGAGTGTATGTCCATGCACTCCATTCAAAATGTTGCATAATACTGCCACTCATCTTTGCATCTCCCTATAAGTAGTCAGTATGCAGAGTGATATTTAAATTGTATTGAAGAAGTATATATATATATTCTATATTTAATTGCATCTAGTACCTTGTGATCCTACACATGTGTACCATATGGCTAGTATATATATACACATATGGATAGAGTTATGCAGTGAATTTAATCCTGAAAATTATTTTTCAGAACACTTATTGTTTAAAATATACTTAGCTTCCACTTGTATTTAAATAAATAATTACAATTTAAACTACTGAAGATATAATTTTTACCATATATGTATTTTTTCTTCACTTCCATATATATGTCTCCTTAAATTTATTAATACATGCTTCACACCACATTGTATAACATTGTGTTTTTCTTTTAAATATGTTTGTTGTTATATGTTACTATGTATTTTGTGTTATCAAACTGTATCACACAGACTCAATGAGAGGGTTGTTCCCAATTATGGCTTACCATTAACTTTATTGGATTCAATAGATCTCTGATTAAGACCAACCAATCATATTGGTTTGACACCTACTTAAGGAATCTGTGTGATAAGGGTAGTATACTCTTTGATAAAGTTCTGGAGAAGGACGAAACGCGTCAGAGTGCCCCTTCTGTGATGTACAGCATGTAATATTAAAGCTGATTTTAATTTCACTTGTTCCTGGGCTGGACTTCTTTTGCTGTGACCGCCTTCACCCCTTCTATACCTGTATCTGCTATGGCTGGCGCACGCAGGCATTCACCACGGACTCCTAAGAAGGACTGACGTCATCCCCCCCTCCACACGTGTGGACGCGCTGGAGCGCATCATCAGCTGAGAGGCAACACCGCTCCTCCTCACTGCAGGAAACGGCGTGCACGGACGAGCAGGCAGCGGTCCCCCTACGCAGACATCGCGTCAGTGGTCACCCAAGAAGGAAGACGCTGCAGCCATCCGTATCACGGGGAAAGCCAAGACAGAGGAAAATCTTCAGCAGTGCGGAACAGCTCACCGCAACCGCACGCAGGATACCGAAGACACCGGGCAGGGTAAGGGCAGCAGCTAGTGGCCTCAGGAGGTTCAAGAGTGAGGTGTCCCTGGACACTTCATTTCCTGCACCCGGCCACTATCGGCACAACGGGCCCCCCGCCCTGGGTGAGTCAAAAATTTATAATCTGAAGATTTCATTGTGTCCTAATGGTGAATTGCCACATACTTTTAGTGGATTGAGTTTTTTTCTTTACACTTAATATACTTGACTTTGGCAGCATCAGTTATTTTGGGTTCACTCCCATATTTTTTAGTCCAAATTCAGTTATTGATCAGGAGTCTTCAGAGAGATAGCAAGCCAAGAAGAGTTCTCTCCCTCCTGCCCCACCTGGGTGAGGAGGGAGGGGAAGTTAAGCTGCCATGAGCAGAAATGCAGAGAGCCAGATCAGGCCTATGATGTTCTGCTGTATGCTGTGTATGCTGCTCTGAATAAAGAACCAGAGAAAGAAGCTGCTGTGTGTGTATCACTGTTCCTGGTGTGAGGAGAATGGAGTGTCAGTGGGGGTCGCTCCTCTGGAGACCCCAGGGGATCCCTGCTGGCTGGAGGCACTGCACCACCCAGAGAGAGCAAGGTAACCTGTCCCACACCACCTCCTGTCCCTGTCCTGGTTCTCCCCACAACACCGCGGAGCCCTCAGCCCTCCTGTTTACCAGCAGGTCACAGCACCCAGACCACTCAGAGTGACCAGAAGGAGTGTACCCCCCAATCTCATGTCGGGTGGGGTACCATAGAAGGGTAACATACATCTCACAATCTGATTGGCTGAATTAACGTGATGGCAGCCATGTTTGTTTTTGTGACATCATCTTAAAGAGAAAGAAAGCATAGCCATTCTGATTGTCTGGCTTCATTCCCTTTACATGACGTAACATCCTAAAAAAATAATTAAAATTGTCACATGGTGTCACCATTGCTCCCCCAAATGTGACGTCACAGGCCGTATGAAAGCCTGTGCAGTTTCATTTGATGTCAAGAAGCTGGAGAGTGAAGACCTCCTCCCCAATAGGATTACAATGGCATTACAGATGAAGATGAAGATACAGATACAGATGAAGAATAATAAGAAGAAATAAGACCCCCAAATGGAATACAATTAACAGATAAAGATAAAGAAAAAGAAATAAGAAAAGAAAGAAGACAAGGACTTTGGACTTTACCTGAGGCCCATTGCTGTTTTGCATCGTGGCTTTGTTTGAAAGCTTGCTGAGACTATTGCCAATGTATTTATATATGCCCCTTCAGGGCTTTAGATACATACAGTGACAAGCAATGCTTTTTTTTGCAAATACAGTACTTGCTTTTATGTCTTTTAAATGTATTTTGGTTCTTTGCTTTTTTTTTTTTTTTTTCCAAAATTTTTATTAGGCATTTAGATAATTCACAGTATGCATGAAACAAACGATAATACAGCCTAATACAGATTTTCTCCTTTTGTTGGTTAGAGAAACCGGAAATAAAAGAGGAAAGCTCACCGCTCCCCTGACCCTCCAGGGGCTATGTGGGGAGCGCGAGTATGGAAACAGAGAGTAAGAGTGGGAATAGGAAGGGGAGGGTGGGTGGGGGGGGGGGGGGGTAGGGGGGATACCCATTGCTTCCCGTGTCCTCAGTCTATTTTCATTGGTGCCCCTGACCTGGTTTTCCTTTCTCTCTCTCTCTTTTTTTTTTTTTTTTTTACTTTTCATATGTGGATTAGTGGCGTAGAGGTGCCATATGGGATAGCCACGGATCCCATGTTTTGTTAAAGGAGTCAGTGGATCTTTTCAAGAAGGCAGATAGTTTCTCCATATTCATCACCTCTTGCACCCTATTTTTTACCGTTTGTTTTGAGGGGGGAGACACCTTCTTCCAGGCGGCCGCCACCGCACATCTAGCCGCTGTAAGAATGAAGGAGATTAATTTACTTGTTGGTCGGTCCAAATTTTCTAAGGGCCTGGCCAACAGGTAGGTCAACGGGTCAATAGGGATTTTGAGGTCTGTGACCTCCTCTATTAATTTTTGTATTGTTCCCCAATATTTTTGAATTTCCGGACATGTCCACCAAATATGGGCCATGTCCCCCTTCTGACCGCAACCTCTCCAGCATAAATCGGACGCCTGGGGGTAAATTTGATTTATTCTAACTGGGGTAAGATACCAGCGAAACAGTATTTTATATATGTTTTCTTTGATTGTGGTACATATGGAAGTTCCTGAGGCATTTTCCCAAATTCTTTCCCAATCCTCTCGGTCTATAACTATTTCCAATTCTGCTGCCCAATGCAGCATATAGTCATGTGTAGGGGCTTCTATGGCCCTTTCCAATTCACCGTAGATTTGTGTTATAAGACCTTTCTGGTGGCCTGTTTCTCTACAGAGCCGCTCGAAACTGGTGAGAGGGGGAAATTTCAACGTTGGGGATAAAGTTTGAATAAAATGCCGAATTTGTAGATACTTGAAGACATCCAATCTTGCTATTTCATATTTGGTTTTTAGGCGTTGATAACTCAGGAACTCCTCAAAGCTCAGGAGGTCAGCAACCGCTCTAATATTTTTTGTTTTAAATTGGTCCCATTGTCTGGGCTCACAG
Organism: Ascaphus truei; assembly: GCF_040206685.1. Classification (NCBI taxonomy): domain Eukaryota; kingdom Metazoa; phylum Chordata; class Amphibia; order Anura; family Ascaphidae; genus Ascaphus; species Ascaphus truei. Next base: position 410,800,504 of record NC_134486.1, on the reverse strand, counting down.
CCAGGGGGGAATTTCGGATTTTTATAAATTGGTATGAGTTGGGATTGAGGTGAGGTGAGCTTAAATTTAAATTTGCATTTCGTCCAAATCTCCCATGTGTGTCTCATTGGGCCTAACTTAAATTTACTGTTCTGCATGTCTTCCCTGCTCAGGGACCAAAGGCAAGCCGGCAGTGAAGGCGTCCCGGCGTAGTATGATTCTATATCTAGCCAACAGTATTGGTTTGGGTTGGCGTTCCAGACTACTACCTGTCGCAATTGGGCGGCTTGGTAGTATTTTGTGATGTCTGGGACACCAAGTCCTCCTCTCCCCCTTGATGCCAAAAGAACTGTCCTGGTGATTCTGGGTTTCTTACCCTGCCAAATAAAGTGGAAGATTAGTTTTTGAATGTTCTTTAATTCTGAGCCAGGGATGTGGACCGGGAGAGTCTGAAAATAATATAATAATCTAGGGAGTATGTTCATTTTAACTGATATCATCCTCCCGATCCATGATATCTGATATCCTCCCCATTTATCTAGATCTTGTTTGATTTTCCGGAACAGAGTCGGATAATTTTGTTGATATAGGGATTGGTAGTTCCTCGTTATCTTTACTCCCAAATATTTGATACTCGAGGAGCTCCAATGATAGTTAAAGTTTAGTTTGAGGAGTTTCACCTCTGGCTCTGGCAGGCTTAAATTTAGTGCTTCCGATTTGTCATTATTGATTTTATAACCTGAAATATCTCCAAAGTCCCGGAGCTCTTTTTGGAGGTTAGGTAGGGATGTTTGGGGTTGTGTAAGGGTTAGGATGACATCATCTGCGAATAGCGATATTTTGTGCTGCCTGTGTCCAATTTCTATTCCTTTGATGTCTCTATTGGCTCTAATTGCAGATGCTAGGGGTTCTATGGTTAATGCAAAGAGGAGAGGAGATAGGGGGCATCCCTGTCGAGTTCCATTAGTGATCTCAAATCTCTGGTTACTGCCCCCTGGTAGTTTTACTGTTGCAGACGGGTTTTGATATAATCTACGGACTCCTTCTAGGTATGCGTCTTTGAATCCGAATTTACACATAACTTGGTCCATGAATAGCCAGTCTATTCTATCGAACGCCTTCTCTGCATCTAGGCTTAGGAGTAGTGCTTTGGTCTCTGTGAGATGGACATGTTCAATAATGTATATTATCTTCCGAGTATTGTCCGAGGCCTGTCTGCCTGCTACGAATCCTACTTGATCACTATCTATTAATCTCGGTAAGATGGGGTTTAATCTATTTGCGAGTATTTTGCTATATAGCTTGAGATCACAATTAAGCAGGGAGATTGGACGATAGCTTCCACATTGCATCGGGTCCCTGCCTTCTTTATGTATAATGGCCAGGGTGGCCAGGGACATTGACGTGGGGATTTGATTTCCTTCCATGAAATCGTTAAATATCTTTAGAAGATGCGTGGATAGTACTGGCAAGAATCTCTTATAGTAGACATTAGTGAACCCGTCGGGGCCAGGAGACTTAGTAATTTTTAGTGATTTGACCGCCTCTTCCAGTTCCTCTTTTGAGATCTCAGCGTTGAGGACTGTGTTTTCCTCCTCCGTTAGTGTGGGGAGCTTACATTTATCTAAATATTGCGCTATTAATTCGGATGCTATTGATTCAGGCCGGCCATTTTTTGATCTTAGATTATACAGTTCGGTGTAAAATTTTGTAAATTCGGCTGCTATTTTGCTATCACTATGTTGTATCTCACCAGACCTACTCTTGATTGCCGTGATTTGGGACCGTTTATGTACCCCTCTTAATTTAGTCGCCAAAAGTCTGTCTGCCTTGTTCCCCTTGTCATAATATTGTTGATTAGTCCATTTGAGGGCCTTCTCAACATCCTCCAGCTGGATTTGTCTAAGTTTTACTCTGGCTGTTGTCAATGTTTTATATATTTTTTTTGAGGGGTTGGCTTTATGAGATTGTTCTATTATTTTGATATTATCCGTAAGCTCCTTGGTTCTTTACTTTTAATAATTTTGACTAATTTTTTTCTGTTTAGATTTTTAATGTTGGGAACTTTTGGTGGTGTTTTCAAATGTTTATTTCTGTTACTTTTTTGTTGTTTGCTTTTTAATAATGGTGTTTATTAGAAGTTTTATTTGGAGTTTTCTTTTATTGATTTTTTTGGTGTTTGGATTTTTAATTCTAGTGCTTATTTGGTATTTGCTTTATTGATTGCTGGTAATTTTGTTGTGTTTACTTGTATATTGTTGTTTATGTGGCGATTATTTTGATTCAATTGGATATTGTTGGTGGTTGTTTTTTTTTATTACGTTGACTATTGGCTGTGATAGTGGTAAATCATGCCCATATTATATGACCATGATGTACCACTGTACCAATTAATTGGTTTATTGGCATTTGTAATGTATTGGCATTTGTAATGTATTTATTTTTCTATGTACTGTGTTTTATTTTAGGCCTGTTTTTTTTTTTGTTTTTTTTTTAGCTTCACATTTATTGCTATATATATTTAATACTATGCCAAACAATGGGTAGTGGGGGTAATGTTCTCAGGGTGGGTGGTTAGGCCTCTTGGGTGGATAGCAGGGAGGGTGGGTTAACCTCTTAATTACTATAGCGGTTACTAACCACTAAGGTGATTAAGGGGTTAGGAGCCCTTTGTTTGTATTGTATTTTTTATTGTACTTTTGCTGCCATGGAGGACAAGAACGGTGATGAGGATGAGGACAGCCTTCATCATAGCAGGGGTAAGTACTATACAAGTTTTATTTATTTTATGCTGCTGTTCAATGTTTTACTTTAAATGGGTAAATGCAGTATTATCCATATCTGGATAATAGTAATTTTGCCCATTACTGTACTGTATGTATTTGGGTTGGGGGGAGGGGTGTATTTATTAGAATATATTGCACAATTTTTTTTACAGCACATGATTGGTACCACAGGCCAGCGGGGACCACCTGGAGGCCCCCGGACACCCGCCGGGACCACGCGAGCACCCACAGGGATCACCCAAGAACTCCTGGACACCTGTGGGCCCCCGGGCACCCACGAGTCCACTTGCAGACCCCCAGACACCCACCGGGACCCCTGGAGGGCCCGCCAGACACGCACAGAGAACATCTGAGGACCCCTGGACACCCATGGGGCCCCTTGACACCCGCAGGACCACCTGGAGGCATCCGGACACCTTTCGGGACCACCCAACGACCCCCAGAAACCCATAGGAACCACCCGAGGACCCCCGGACACCCATGGGGGCCCCTGGACATCTGCAAGGACCACCCGAGGACCCTCAGACACCCGTGGGGTCCCCGGACACCACAGGGACCACCTGGAGGCCCCCGGACACCCGCATGGACCACCCGAGAACCCCCAGACACCTGCGGAGGCCACCCGGAGACACCAGACAGCCTCTGGTATTAATTATGTGCAGGGAAAAAAACCATGCTTTTATGCATGTCTCCATCTCTTTTGCGCCAGCCTTTAGCTGGTGAAACAATACATCACAATAAAGTTACCACTGCTTTGTAAATAGCAGTTACTGGCAAAACACTACAGGTTTGTCATTTTTTGGCCTATTGGACGACTTTTTTTTTCACTGACTGTTTATGGGTGATAAAAAGCCATTGTAGCGCGATTCTGCGTTGGTATCACAGCTCTGTGAGTAGCAGAGCGGGCAGTATAGCGCGATAAGGGCATTTATCGCCCTTAAAACCCACTTATCACTGCTTTGTGAATTGGAACCAGATGTTTTGGAAAGTGATAGTACTTGAAGGGTCTTTAAGTTGCAATAGTGTGTGTGTATATATTATTAAAGAAAGATGACTATATACATGTTCAGTGGAACAACATTTTAGCACCCGAGGGTCCGATGTAACCAGTGATTTGGGCAGTAAAGGGTTAACATCCCAACTCTGGTATAGTGCCCCTCCATGTTGTAAGATGTAATGAAGGGGAGTGGTTTAAGGTTAGATTATTATTAGTAGGTTTCATTGTAGATAGTTAGGAACAAGAAAGGTAAACAGCTAAAGGCCAGAGCAGTCTGAGGATACTACCCAAGTTTGAGGTTCAGGCCATCAGACCAAAGGATAGTCCTCCTTACGGGAGGTCACGATCAATATTCTCTGCCTCACAATGACCGTAAAAGGACTGACCTGATTCAGTCATAGAGGTCAGTCTCCACTTGGTTTCTCTCCCCTAATACTTCTAGCCCTAGTTAGCCAGAGCCGGAGAACGATTTATAAGGAGAAGGTACTGTTTCCAGCTAATGTTCAATAAATGGCTGTTTGCTTTTATACAAAGCAACAAAGAGGGTAACTGCATACACAAAACTTGTTATAAAAACTAAAGAGTAACATTTTATTGAGCGATCAAACTGGGGCACAATATTATGGGGTGGGAACCTCCTTAGTCAGGTGAGTCAGAGTTTTAAACTAAATCATAGTAAGTTTTCCAAGAGATGGATGATTTTGAGAAGGCAGAGTGGGGTCAGGTTCTTTGTCGGGTTTCAGAATGATAATTATATATATATAATACTTCTGTGCATGTATTTGCATGGCTTTCACAAGCCTCCAAACATTCTTTTTCTCTCTCTCCGTTGTTGCATTACTTACACAGGTCTATGTATGATGAAGTGAGTCTCCTGTAAAGCATTTGCATCTAAAAAATTAGCATTTTCTTTTTGGAAAAAGAAAACCCACGTAGGAAGAGTACTAACTGTTTGAGTGCCCCATGACATAGTTGCTATGTCCCAAAAAAATGCTTGTTTTGGTCGGAACGATCGCGTCCTGCATCTTGTGGAGATCAGGACGGGCTCTGCACTGATGACGGACAGAAGGAGGTGACTCCTCCCCTTACGTTCCATCATCAGTGACTCCGCGATCATGGGATCAGCAGTACCAGGTTGGCACTCTGGACCCCCATCTGGCATGCAAAGGGTTAATAGAGTTTTTAAAAACAGCATGGCCTAACGAGCAGTGCAGCATAAGAGTACCAATGATGCAAAGTTCTGTGGGGAAGATCATGTGACCAGGCAGTCACTTGATACAATTGGTGCACTGCTAGAGTGTGGGCATGGCTCAAAAAGGGGTGTGCCAGAGCCTGTTTCAGAAGAGGAAGGAGATGTGACTTTGTAAATGGTTGCAATAGAAACAAAAAATGCTTGTTACATTATAATATAGTAAAAAAAATGTTTCAAAGTTGCTTTAAAAAAATGCTACAGGTATTTTGTTATAGTACAGAGCTGATTTATTAAAAAAAAACACATGTTGGATAGTGCTTGGTCTGCAGCTTTAATAGAATTTTTATGTGACATAGGAAACCTTTACCAAAAGTAACTCCATCTGCAAATTTCTTCATACATACAGTACTATTTCTAAGTGGAAATCAGGCCTAAAATCTCCCCATGATTACGTTAAAAATCCCGAATATCTTTGCAGACCAACACAAACAGGCAAAAAAAAGAAAAGCAAACAAATGAATAATACTGTACATGAAAGCTGCTTGTTGCACATACACAGCAGAGGGATTTAGAACAAAATAAACACTTTGCATTAATATTTAGGCGAATAAAACATAAACCCCACAGTGGTTAAACGGCAGACACGGATTTTGGATAGTAACAAGCAAATGGGCACCCAGTGTTTTCTATCCAGTTTATTACATAGATCACCCGGAGTCTATGCTGCATTAAACAGCGCATACAGCTTATCCTGCGGCGAGTAAATTACAGAAACAGCGAACCTTCTCAAAGTTGGATACTTTACCCTCATCAGTCTGAGCCCATTATGCCTTGTGATGCTGGTGATGGTTACAAATCAGACACAATTACGTTAAAAAGTGCCAAAAAAGCCCAAAGTGCTATACAAAGTACAGCAAACATGATGCCCACAACTCCTCTTTACATTGTGAGAAAGGCCTTGTCTATAGTGGGTGCGCACGCCACAGAGTGCATGGCGCCGCACGCACCTGTCGTTTGAGCGATTTCTGCTCATAGGGTTTGCGCGTGATGGAGATGTGCCGGAGGCGGGGCCGGGATGTCACGTGAGCGATTCGCCCTCTTTGGCTGAACGCGCTTGTGACCCCGGCCGTGACGTGGCCTTTGCGAGAAAAGACAAGAGGGACCTTACTATAATCTGCTGAACAGGAAAATTAGACTGCGTTTATAGTGGGCGTGATGGCGCGTGCGTGATTGTGGCGCAAACAATAGATCTCTTCTCTGTGAGGCAACCCGTAGTGCGTGCGGCTGCGTGAGCAATTGTTCGCGCAGCCGCGCGCATTATGGGTGGCCTCAAAGAGAAGAGATCTATTGTTTGCGCCACAATCACGCATGCACCATCACGCCCACTATACCACTATGTGTGGTCTCACAGAGAGAGATCTATTGTTTGTGCCACAATCACGCATGCGTCATCACGCCCACTATACCGTGCACTATGTGTGGCGACACTGACACCTTCTCAGAGAGATGGGGAGGCATGCATCGAGTTCCCAGGAAACATTCTGTAGGAGTTTCATGTATGGTTTCTTTGATCTGTATGGAAGGTCACTCACGGTTACTTTATATGCTGTAGTATAAATTAGTAATATATATATATATATTAGTACAGCAGAGCACACGAAAACGGCTCCGTGATATGTTCGAATAATGGCCGTTGCATCTGTATATATCTAGATTCAACAGAACAAACTTAATAGACATGAAGTCACAGTACCAGATACTGAATAAACATGGTAAGAGTGGCCTGTAAATGACAAATTGAGTCCTATCTTAGATTGTAAGCTCTTCGGGGCAGGGATTTCCTTTCCTTTTGTCTGATTTTGCTGCATTTATTGTATTATTATAATTCCCTGTACTGTATTCTTTGAAGCGCTGTGTACACTTTTGGCGCTATATAAATAAAGACAAACAATACAAAACAATAGAAAAATACCATACTCAGCTGACTATATATATATATATAAACAGAAAAAGAGAGACAGCGCACGCCCCATAGCATAATACTGTATGTTTATTGTAAAAGAAGGGAAGGGGGGGTGGGGGGTGGGGGAGATTGGAATCGCACTCACAAGATTAAAATGAATAAAAGGCAGTTTGTGAATATATATCACCACCATCCGGTTCTGTACAATAGGAAAACGTCTCTGTGGACTCCTCCAGGACTGCCGAACGATATCACCGTAAACCGGATACCAGGGGCTCCGTTTGCCGTCTGTATGCTGTCCGGAAATCAGCTCTCCACTTCGAATGGCCGCTTGTAGTATTCCCACGCTAGATTTGGCCTCGTGCGCGTGCGCAGCGTCGTCGTGACGCGTTTCGTCACCAACGGGCGACTTTCTCGGTGACGAAACGCGTCAGGGATACTGACAGCGCAATTATGTCACGACGACGCTGCGCACGCGCACGAGGCCAAATCTAGCGTGGGAATACTACAAGTGGCCATTCGAAGTGGAGAGCTGATTTCCGGACAGCGAACAGATGGCAAACGGAGCCCCTGGTATCCGGTTTACGGTGATATCGTTCGGCAGTCCTGGAGGAGTCCACAGAGTCCACAAGAACCGGATGGTGGTGATATATATTCACAAACTGCCTTTTATTCATTTTCATCTTGTGAGTGCGATTTCAATCCCCCTCACCCCCCCTTCCCTTCTTTTACAATAAACATACAGTGTTATGCTATGGGGTGTGCGCTCCCTCTCTTTTTCTGTTTTTAGATATCTGTGGAGGTGGTTTACCCCGTGTGAGAGCAGCCGAAGACCCCCCTATCTACATCCAATACCTCCCATTATGGACTAACTATTGAAGGACTGGTTGGACTTTATATATATATATATATTTTTTTTTTTCTTTTTCTAGCACTTTTTGCACTTTTTTTCATATAATACTTGGTTGTGTTTTAGTATAGTCTATTAGATAATATTGTAATATTTATATATTATCTAATTTTATATTTCTTTACTCTATGCACTTTTAGCACTATATACACATTTCATTTATATTAATAGAACTATAGATAACTTATTAATAATATATCACAGTACTATCTTGGCGCTACAATTTTCTGCTCATATATATATATATATATATATATATATAGATATATAGATATATAGATATATTTAGATCTATTTCAGTTGCACTATCAAACAGGTTCGCGATTTTGTGTTTTAAACAATTACAATTTAAATTACAAATGAAACCCTTCACTACAAAAAGAAAATGTAATGTGCCTGCATCCTATATTACTCTTATCTACATTGTTTCTTAGTTTTTTTTTTTATTGCTTTATAAATTATGCATTTGTTGTGGTTTAGATATACTGTGAAAATATGATAATGTTCTGGAGTAAATTGTGCTGTGATGTTTCCTGCATTTGTTATCAGTTTTCCTGAGCAACCCTTTTGTTGGTCCAATTTATTTCTACAATCAAAGGCAATGCAAAATAAGATGTTCATTGTCACGGGAGACCAGGACAATTACACCAGGGATCACTACAAAAGTCAGAACTGCAGAGTTGAACAAAAGTGAATTTATTGGGAAAAAATTCCACAAACTTCCAGTACATAAAACAGACACACAAACTCACCCAACTGGGGTAACTGGGGGAACAACCTAAAATCCTAGGTGCGGGGACATCCATCTGGAAGCTGACCACGGCAAATGCTGTACACACAGACCGCATCTCTACCGGATGCTCCAGACCCCTGCACTGGGTCTCCTTAGTTCCCGCCTGCTGACTACCTGTCAGCTCTTCCTTTACAGAGGCTCTGCCAGTCCCCTGTCAGCACATAGCCTTCACAAAGAATATCAAGTCCAAAATGAGTCTCTTCAGGCTGGAGAGAAGGCGTATATATATATATATATATATATATATATATATATATATATATATATATATATATATATATATATATATATATATATATATATATGATACGAACCAATCCAAAGACCAGTAAAGAGACAGCAGACCGCACGGGGTTAATCCAAAAATCTATATTCACAACATGAAATACACGTAAGCCAACGTTTCGGTCCCACAGAGAGATCTTCCTCAGGGCCGTGCAACCCACAAGTGCAAGTGACCTAACATATATACCCTCACCCATAGTGCAATGCAAACAAAGGGAACCAATCACCAACATGCAATCAGACAAAATATGCAACATAGCTGTGCTCCGTGCCCCCTCCCCTATTACCTGATTATCCAAATGACTCATCATGACATGATAGTAGGCACTTAAACTATTAGGAGAGAGACACCCTTAGACACTGGTCCCAGGGTCTACTGCCATTGCGGGGGATAGTCGCGCGCCGCGCTTGTGCAGTGGGCCAAAACATATTGACTGCCGGAGCGCCAGCAGGGCGAGTGTGCCGCGCATCACAGCTGTGAGCAGACGCCTCATTAACTCTCCCTGGCCACCAGGGACGCCGGCAGCGCAAAACGCACATGCGCAGTCTGAAAAACCGCCTCGGTGCACAGTTACCCGCACACTGACAGTAATAATGGGCTAAACAGAATAGTAATACACAGAGCGTTAAGGTGAACCACAGGGGGACAGATGGAGGTATAGAGCACAAGGAGCGCATAGCATCACCATAATATATAAGGACAAAGGAAGTGCAAAAGTGCAGAGGGAGTGATGCAACAGAGTATGAGTGACAAACATATAAAAGGCATAATGCAAAATTCAATGGAAGCAGGGAGACAGCTACAAAAAGCAGCTAAGTGAAAGTTCCTCATTTAGGCCACCAGGTGTCATAGTTCTTAGTTCATAAATAAGCCTTGCTTCCTGTTTAAGTAAGGTCCTGCCCCTGTCACCCCCACGGGGGGGGACTGGAACCTGCAGAATAGGCATACAACGAAATGTGGCCAGTGTGTGTCTTTTTTCTTTGAAATGTCTAGCCACAGGTAGACACTTCAGATCTATATCAGCGGCATCACTCAGTAGGGCTTTTCTGATGTTTGAACGGTGCATGGCCATACGTTCTTTCAGCATCCTAACAGTCTTCCCGATGTACAGCAATCCACAAGGACACTTAATAAAGTACACCACGAATTTTGACTCACAGTTCAGTGGTTGTTTGATTTTAATCGGTGCGCCACTATGCGGGTGATTGTAGCTAGGGCCCAGCTGCATATAGTTGCAGTTGGTACAGCCATGACAGCGGTGCGAACCAGGTTTTTTGGCTAACCAAGTGGTGGGTGTGGCATATTTGTCTATTGGGTCAGATCCAGTGACCATGTCGCCAATGTTTGGTCCCCGACGAAAGCAGAATAGAGGTGGCTCTCTGGCATATGCACCAATCCTCTCGTCATTCTCCAGGATGCGCCAATTGCCCCGAATGCAGCGCTTAATGCTGTTAGTAGCAGTACTGAATGTACTGACTATATTGAGCCTGTTGCTCACCGGTCTGCCTGACGAAGGTGTCAATAGTTCACCCCTATCAACCTGTCCAACCTTTTGCAAGGCAAAGTTGATGTCCTTGGCCGAATAGCCCCTCTCCCGGAAGCGTGCGGCCATTTGGGCCAAGGCCCTTTGTGATTCTTCTGGATCAGTGGTGATTCTTTTCACTCGGAGAAGCTGGGAGTATGGGAGACCCCTCTTAAGTGGTACAGGATGGTGGCTGGCTGCACAAAGAAGGGAGTTCTTGTCTGTACTCTTCCGGTATATTCTAGTAGCCAGCGTGCCTCCAATTTTGTACACTATGGTGTCTAAAAAAGCGATTTCCTGGTAGCTGTGGTTGAGGGTAAAACGGATTGAGGAGGGGATTTTGTTTAAATCAGAAACAAATGCCAGCAGCTCATCTTCACTGCCCGTCCACAGAATGAAGATGTCGTCAATATAGCGAAGGTATTTGACGATATGCCGTCCATGCGTGGTGTCAGTTAATATGTGCAACCGTTCATACAAATCCATAAACAGATTAGCGTACGACGGTGCCATATTTGAGCCCATGGCAGTACCCGTAAGTTGCAAGTAGTAGTGTTTCTCAAATTTAAAGAAGTTCTTATGGAGGATGACCTCAATGAGCAACATGAGAAAGTCCACTGGTGGACCCTGTTCGACTCCCTGTTCTTCCAATTTTGTGCGTACTGCTTCTAGGCCCTCTGCATGGGGAATGTTGGTGTACAGGCTGGACACATCTAGCGTAGCAAGAATACATTCTGCTGTGTTAACGGAAAGATGACTGAGCTGCTCAATAAAGTCCGTGGTGTCCTTGATGTATGAACCCATTCCAGCCACCAGGGGCTGTAGATAGAAATCCACGAATTGCGAGAGGGGGTGGCACAGCGACCCACGGGCCGAGATGATGGGTCTGCCCGGTGGTGCGACTATAGATTTGTGTACTTTGGGTAGTGTGTATAATACTGGCATCACAGGGTGGTCCTGAGTCAGGAATTTGCTGGTTTCTTCTGTGATCCAGGCATTATTCAAGCCCAATCGGATGATGCCATCAATCTCCTTCTTGTAGGCTATCGTCGGATCCCCCGGGAGGCGTCTATAATGATGTACAACTGCAAGCTGTTGCTCAATCTCCAGCTTGTAGTATTGATAATTTAAAACCACAATCCCTCCACCCTTGTCTGCTGCTCTCACTATGATCCCCTTGTTCTCCCGTAGCATTTTCAGGGCAGCTCTCTCCTCTCTCGATGTATTGAAAAAGCTGGTCTTATGATTCTTCAGAATTTTCCGTGTGTCTTTAGTCACCAAGTTCATAAATGCAGCTATGTTGGGGTTCAGTGAGTGCGGGTCAAAGGTGCTCCTGGTCTTAAATGGATTTGGGGTAATGTCTCCAGAAGAGTTAATATCAATATTCTTAGAGAAGAAATCCTTTAACTTCAATTGTCTGTGCAGTCTGTACATATCAACCTCCCAGTCAAAGGAATCCTGCATATGGGTTGGCACGAATGATAAGCCTTTCTGTAGAATGCTAACCTCTGCCGGTGTCAGTGAGTGGTTCGATAGATTGTAGATCACCGTCTCGCTTGCCTGGTGCCCCTTGTCGCTTTTCCTTCGCGCACGGGATACCGCCGATCTCCGGCCACCTCTCCTGGTGGGTCTGTGCGCGTTGTGCCCTGCGGGAGAGTTCTCGCTCGACCGCCATCGCCCGGACCTAAAAAAGGCTCCATGGAGGCGTTATCCGGGGCATCTGATGCATCAGTATCACTGGTCGTGTAGCCCGTCCTGGCGGCATCACCCCGCCTAGACCGAGGCTAGTATCGTCGCTGTGGACCGCTTCTACCGCTCTTCATCTCACCCAGCCCCAGGAGCCATCGGTAGACGTTGCACTCCTTGTAGTCCGCAGTCACCTGCCGGAGCTTCTCCTTCTTAAACTTGATTAAATTCGCCCTATAGGCATCAATTGTGTTCTGCATCTTGTCCAGCCAGTTGGTATCCGTGTCCGCTGCCAGGGTGTCCACATGTTTGGTTTCTATTACTGCAATGTCCTTCTTCAATTTGGCAATTTCCTTGCTTGATTGGTCAATGACCAGAATCATAAGATCGAAAGAACATTTGTTTAAAATGGCTATCCAGCGTTTGCAGAAATCCATGTCACATCTGCCAATGGTAGGCTGATTTTTCACCCTGAACCCCCTTGGCAGCATCCTCGCTTTGTGGTAGTGTGACAGGGTGAGGCCATGTAGATAAAAATCCACTTCACGTTTCTTTAATTTAATGAGCTCATTGAAAACATCAGCCGCCTTATCAGGTCCTACTACGTCATCAAAGGACTCTGTGAAGCGGATCTGTGCGACCTCTGCATCACTGAAACCCGCCACATCCGATAGGGACGAAAAAATGCCTGTGATGTCAGCAAATTACTCCATTGCACATATAACAAATAGTCACAACCATATGCAGATAAAATATGTAAATGAGGCCAAGTGTTTCCTAAATACAACTCCCCGCTAAGCCATCGCAGGGAATGTACAGCAATGAAAAGAGTACGTAGGTGCACAACCCATAAAGCATAAATTCACATGAAGGTCAGTCAGCACACTGTAGTAGAAAAGGTTGTAATAGCAGATGCTAGTCCCATAGAGAATAAGTATGATACGAACCAATCCAAAGACCAGTAAAGAGACAGCAGACCGCACGGGGTTAATCCAAAAATCTATATTCACAACATGAAATACACGTAAGCCAACGTTTCGGTCCCACAGAGAGACCTTCCTCAGGGCCGTGCAACCCACAAGTGCAAGTGACCAAACATATATACCCTCACCCATAGTGCAATGCAAACAAAGGGAACCAATCACCAACATGCAATCAGACAAAATATGCAACATAGCTGTGCTCCGTGCCCCCTCCCCTATTACCTGATTATCCAAATGACTCATCATGACATGATAGTAGGCACTTAAACTATTAGGAGAGAGACACCCTTAGACACTGGTCCCAGGGTCTACTGCCATTGCGGGGGATAGTCGCGCGCCGCGCTTGTGCAGTGGGCCAAAACATATTGACTGCCGGAGCGCCAGCAGGGCGAGTGTGCCGCGCATCACAGCTGTGAGCAGACGCCTCATTAACTCTCCCTGGCCACCAGGGACGCCGGCAGCGCAAAACGCACATGCGCAGTCTGAAAAACCGCCTCGGTGCACAGTTACCCGCACACTGACAGTAATAATGGGCTAAACAGAATAGTAATACACAGAGCGTTAAGGTGAACCACAGGGGGACAGATGGAGGTATAGAGCACAAGGAGCGCATAGCATCACCATAATATATAAGGACAAAGGAAGTGCAAAAGTGCAGAGGGAGTGATGCAACAGAGTATGAGTGACAAACATATAAAAGGCATAATGCAAAATTCAATGGAAGCAGGGAGACAGCTACAAAAAGCAGCTAAGTGAAAGTTCCTCATTTAGGCCACCAGGTGTCATAGTTCTTAGTTCATAAATAAGCCTTGCTTCCTGTTTAAGTAAGGTCCTGCCCCTGTCACCCCCACGTGGGGGGTGACAGGGGCAGGACCTTACTTAAACAGGAAGCAAGGCTTATTTATGAACTAAGAACTATGACACCTGGTGGCCTAAATGAGGAACTTTCACTTAGCTGCTTTTTGTAGCTGTCTCCCTGCTTCCATTGAATTTTGCATTATGCCTTTTATATGTTTGTCACTCATACTCTGTTGCATCACTCCCTCTGCACTTTTGCACTTCCTTTGTCCTTATATATTATGGTGATGCTATGCGCTCCTTGTGCTCTATACCTCCATCTGTCCCCCTGTGGTTCACCTTAACGCTCTGTGTATTACTATTCTGTTTAGCCCATTATTACTGTCAGTGTGCGGGTAACTGTGCACCGAGGCGGTTTTTCAGACTGCGCATGTGCGTTTTGCGCTGCCGGCGTCCCTGGTGGCCAGGGAGAGTTAATGAGGCGTCTGCTCACAGCTGTGATGCGCGGCACACTCGCCCTGCTGGCGCTCCGGCAGTCAATATGTTTTGGCCCACTGCACAAGCGCGGCGCGCGACTATCCCCCGCAATGGCAGTAGACCCTGGGACCAGTGTCTAAGGGTGTCTCTCTCCTAATAGTTTAAGTGCCTACTATCATGTCATGATGAGTCATTTGGATAATCAGGTAATAGGGGAGGGGGCACGGAGCACAGCTATGTTGCATATTTTGTCTGATTGCATGTTGGTGATTGGTTCCCTTTGTTTGCATTGCACTATGGGTGAGGGTATATATGTTTGGTCACTTGCACTTGTGGGTTGCACGGCCCTGAGGAAGGTCTCTCTGTGGGACCGAAACGTTGGCTTACGTGTATTTCATGTTGTGAATATAGATTTTTGGATTAACCCCGTGCGGTCTGCTGTCTCTTTACTGGTCTTTGGATTGGTTCGTATCATACTTATTCTCTATGGGACTAGCATCTGCTATTACAACCTTTTCTACTACAGTGTGCTGACTGACCTTCATGTGAATTTATGCTTTATGGGTTGTGCACCTACGTACTCTTTTCATTGCTGTACATTCCCTGCGATGGCTTAGCGGGGAGTTGTATTTAGGAAACACTTGGCCTCATTTACATATTTTATCTGCATATGGTTGTGACTATTTGTTATATGTGCAATGGAGTAATTTGCTGACATCACAGGCATTTTTTCGTCCCTATCGGATGTGGCGGGTTTCAGTGATGCAGAGGTCGCACAGATCCGCTTCACAGAGTCCTTTGATGACGTAGTAGGACCTGATAAGGCGGCTGATGTTTTCAATGAGCTCATTAAATTAAAGAAACGTGAAGTGGATTTTTATCTACATGGCCTCACCCTGTCACACTACCACAAAGCGAGGATGCTGCCAAGGGGGTTCAGGGTGAAAAATCAGCCTACCATTGGCAGATGTGACATGGATTTCTGCAAACGCTGGATAGCCATTTTAAACAAATGTTCTTTCGATCTTATGATTCTGGTCATTGACCAATCAAGCAAGGAAATTGCCAAATTGAAGAAGGACATTGCAGTAATAGAAACCAAACATGTGGACACCCTGGCAGCGGACACGGATACCAACTGGCTGGACAAGATGCAGAACACAATTGATGCCTATAGGGCGAATTTAATCAAGTTTAAGAAGGAGAAGCTCCGGCAGGTGACTGCGGACTACAAGGAGTGCAACGTCTACCGATGGCTCCTGGGGCTGGGTGAGATGAAGAGCGGTAGAAGCGGTCCACAGCGACGATACTAGCCTCGGTCTAGGCGGGGTGATGCCGCCAGGACGGGCTACACGACCAGTGATACTGATGCATCAGATGCCCCGGATAACGCCTCCATGGAGCCTTTTTTAGGTCCGGGCGATGGCGGTCGAGCGAGAACTCTCCCGCAGGGCACAACGCGCACAGACCCACCAGGAGAGGTGGCCGGAGATCGGCGGTATCCCGTGCGCGAAGGAAAAGCGACAAGGGGCACCAGGCAAGCGAGACGGTGATCTACAATCTATCGAACCACTCACTGACACCGGCAGAGGTTAGCATTCTACAGAAAGGCTTATCATTCGTGCCAACCCATATGCAGGATTCCTTTGACTGGGAGGTTGATATGTACAGACTGCACAGACAATTGAAGTTAAAGGATTTCTTCTCTAAGAATATTGATATTAACTCTTCTGGAGACATTACCCCAAATCCATTTAAGACCAGGAGCACCTTTGACCCGCACTCACTGAACCCCAACATAGCTGCATTTATGAACTTGGTGACTAAAGACACACGGAAAATTCTGAAGAATCATAAGACCAGCTTTTTCAATACATCGAGAGAGGAGAGAGCTGCCCTGAAAATGCTACGGGAGAACAAGGGGATCATAGTGAGAGCAGCAGACAAGGGTGGAGGGATTGTGGTTTTAAATTATCAATACTACAAGCTGGAGATTGAGCAACAGCTTGCAGTTGTACATCATTATAGACGCCTCCCGGGGGATCCGACGATAGCCTACAAGAAGGAGATTGATGGCATCATCCGATTGGGCTTGAATAATGCCTGGATCACAGAAGAAACCAGCAAATTCCTGACTCAGGACCACCCTGTGATGCCAGTATTATACACACTACCCAAAGTACACAAATCTATAGTCGCACCACCGGGCAGACCCATCATCTCGGCCCGTGGGTCGCTGTGCCACCCCCTCTCGCAATTCGTGGATTTCTATCTACAGCCCCTGGTGGCTGGAATGGGTTCATACATCAAGGACACCACGGACTTTATTGAGCAGCTCAGTCATCTTTCCGTTAACACAGCAGAATGTATTCTTGCTACGCTAGATGTGTCCAGCCTGTACACCAACATTCCCCATGCAGAGGGCCTAGAAGCAGTACGCACAAAATTGGAAGAACAGGGAGTCGAACAGGGTCCACCAGTGGACTTTCTCATGTTGCTCATTGAGGTCATCCTCCATAAGAACTTCTTTAAATTTGAGAAACACTACTACTTGCAACTTACGGGTACTGCCATGGGCTCAAATATGGCACCGTCGTACGCTAATCTGTTTATGGATTTGTATGAACGGTTGCACATATTAACTGACACCACGCATGGACGGCATATCGTCAAATACCTTCGCTATATTGACGACATCTTCATTCTGTGGACGGGCAGTGAAGATGAGCTGCTGGCATTTGTTTCTGATTTAAACAAAATCCCCTCCTCAATCCGTTTTACCCTCAACCACAGCTACCAGGAAATCGCTTTTTTAGACACCATAGTGTACAAAATTGGAGGCACGCTGGCTACTAGAATATACCGGAAGAGTACAGACAAGAACTCCCTTCTTTGTGCAGCCAGCCACCATCCTGTACCACTTAAGAGGGGTCTCCCATACTCCCAGCTTCTCCGAGTGAAAAGAATCACCACTGATCCAGAAGAATCATAAAGGGCCTTGGCCCAAATGGCCGCACGCTTCCGGGAGAGGGGCTATTCGGCCAAGGACATCAACTTTGCCTTGCAAAAGGTTGGACAGGTTGATAGGGGTGAACTATTGACACCTTCGTCAGGCAGACCGGTGAGCAACAGGCTCAATATAGTCAGTACATTCAGTACTGCTACTAACAGCATTAAGCGCTGCATTCGGGGCAATTGGCGCATCCTGGAGAATGACGAGAGGATTGGTGCATATGCCAGAGAGCCACCTCTATTCTGCTTTCGTCGGGGACCAAACATTGGCGACATGGTCACTGGATCTGACCCAATAGACAAATATGCCACACCCACCACTTGGTTAGCCAAAAAACCTGGTTCGCACCGCTGTCATGGCTGTACCAACTGCAACTATATGCAGCTGGGCCCTAGCTACAATCACCCGCATAGTGGCGCACCGATTAAAATCAAACAACCACTGAACTGTGAGTCAAAATTCGTGGTGTACTTTATTAAGTGTCCTTGTGGATTGCTGTACATCGGGAAGACTGTTAGGATGCTGAAAGAACGTTTGGCCATGCACCGTTCAAACATCAGAAAAGCCCTACTGAGTGATGCCGCTGATATAGATCTGAAGTGTCTACCTGTGGCTAGACATTTCAAAGAAAAAAGACACACACTGGCCACATTTCGTTGTATGCCTATTCTGCAGGTTCCAGTCCCCCCCCGTGGGGGTGACAGGGGCAGGACCTTACTTAAACAGGAAGCAAGGCTTATTTATGAACTAAGAACTATGACACCTGGTGGCCTAAATGAGGAACTTTCACTTAGCTGCTTTTTGTAGCTGTCTCCCTGCTTTCATTGAATTTTGCATTATGCCTTTTATATGTTTGTCACTCATACTCTGTTGCATCACTCCCTCTGCACTTTTGCACTTCCTTTGTCCTTATATATTATGGTGATGCTATGCGCTCCTTGTGCTCTATACCTCCATCTGTCCCCCTGTGGTTCACCTTAACGCTCTGTGTATTACTATTCTGTTTAGCCCATTATTACTGTCAGTGTGCGGGTAACTGTGCACCGAGGCGGTTTTTCAGACTGCGCATGTGCGTTTTGCGCTGCCGGCGTCCCTGGTGGCCAGGGAGAGTTAATGAGGCGTCTGCTCACAGCTGTGATGCGCGGCACACTCGCCCTGCTGGCGCTCCGGCAGTCAATATGTTTTGGCCCACTGCACAAGCGCGGCGCGCGACTATCCCCCGCAATGGCAGTAGACCCTGGGACCAGTGTCTAAGGGTGTCTCTCTCCTAATAGTTTAAGTGCCTACTATCATGTCATGATGAGTCATTTGGATAATCAGGTAATAGGGGAGGGGGCACGGAGCACAGCTATGTTGCATATTTTGTCTGATTGCATGTTGGTGATTGGTTCCCTTTGTTTGCATTGCACTATGGGTGAGGGTATATATGTTTGGTCACTTGCACTTGTGGGTTGCACGGCCCTGAGGAAGGTCTCTCTGTGGGACCGAAACGTTGGCTTACGTGTATTTCATGTTGTGAATATAGATTTTTGGATTAACCCCGTGCGGTCTGCTGTCTCTTTACTGGTCTTTGGATTGGTTCGTATCATACTTATTCTCTATGGGACTAGCATCTGCTATTACAACCTTTTCTACTACAGTGTGCTGACTGACCTTCATGTGAATTTATGCTTTATGGGTTGTGCACCTACGTACTCTTTTCATTGCTGTACATTCCCTGCGATGGCTTAGCGGGGAGTTGTATTTAGGAAACACTTGGCCTCATTTACATATTTTATCTGCATATGGTTGTGACTATTTGTTATATGTGCAATGGAGTAATTTGCTGACATCACAGGCATTTTTTCGTCCCTATCGGATGTGGCGGGTTTCAGTGATGCAGAGGTCGCACAGATCCGCTTCACAGAGTCCTTTGATGACGTAGTAGGACCTGATAAGGCGGCTGATGTTTTCAATGAGCTCATTAAATTAAAGAAACGTGAAGTGGATTTTTATCTACATGGCCTCACCCTGTCACACTACCACAAAGCGAGGATGCTGCCAAGGGGGTTCAGGGTGAAAAATCAGCCTACCATTGGCAGATGTGACATGGATTTCTGCAAACGCTGGATAGCCATTTTAAACAAATGTTCTTTCGATCTTATGATTCTGGTCATTGACCAATCAAGCAAGGAAATTGCCAAATTGAAGAAGGACATTGCAGTAATAGAAACCAAACATGTGGACACCCTGGCAGCGGACACGGATACCAACTGGCTGGACAAGATGCAGAACACAATTGATGCCTATAGGGCGAATTTAATCAAGTTTAAGAAGGAGAAGCTCCGGCAGGTGACTGCGGACTACAAGGAGCGCAACGTCTACCGATGGCTCCTGGGGCTGGGTGAGATGAAGAGCGGTAGAAGCGGTCCACAGCGACGATACCAGCCTCGGTCTAGGCGGGGTGATGCCGCCAGGACGGGCTACACGACCAGTGATACTGATGCATCAGATGCCCCGGATAACGCCTCCATAGAGCCTTTTTTAGGTCCGGGCGATGGCGGTCGAGCGAGAACTCTCCCGCAGGGCACAACGCGCACAGACCCACCAGGAGAGGTGGCCGGAGATCGGCGGTATCCCGTGCGCGAAGGAAAAGCGACAAGGGGCACCAGGCAAGCGAGACGGTGATCTACAATCTATCGAACCACTCACTGACACCGGCAGAGGTTAGCATTCTACAGAAAGGCTTATCATTCGTGCCAACCCATATGCAGGATTCCTTTGACTGGGAGGTTGATATGTACAGACTGCACAGACAATTGAAGTTAAAGGATTTCTTCTCTAAGAATATTGATATTAACTCTTCTGGAGACATTACCCCAAATCCATTTAAGACCAGGAGCACCTTTGACCCGCACTCACTGAACCCCAACATAGCTGCATTTATGAACTTGGTGACTAAAGACACACGGAAAATTCTGAAGAATCATAAGACCAGCTTTTTCAATACATCGAGAGAGGAGAGAGCTGCCCTGAAAATGCTACGGGAGAACAAGGGGATCATAGTGAGAGCAGCAGACAAGGGTGGAGGGATTGTGGTTTTAAATTATCAATACTACAAGCTGGAGATTGAGCAACAGCTTGCAGTTGTACATCATTATAGACGCCTCCCGGGGGATCCGACGATAGCCTACAAGAAGGAGATTGATGGCATCATCCGATTGGGCTTGAATAATGCCTGGATCACAGAAGAAACCAGCAAATTCCTGACTCAGGACCACCCTGTGATGCCAGTATTATACACACTACCCAAAGTACACAAATCTATAGTCGCACCACCGGGCAGACCCATCATCTCGGCCCGTGGGTCGCTGTGCCACCCCCTCTCGCAATTCGTGGATTTCTATCTACAGCCCCTGGTGGCTGGAATGGGTTCATACATCAAGGACACCACGGACTTTATTGAGCAGCTCAGTCATCTTTCCGTTAACACAGCAGAATGTATTCTTGCTACGCTAGATGTGTCCAGCCTGTACACCAACATTCCCCATGCAGAGGGCCTAGAAGCAGTACGCACAAAATTGGAAGAACAGGGAGTCGAACAGGGTCCACCAGTGGACTTTCTCATGTTGCTCATTGAGGTCATCCTCCATAAGAACTTCTTTAAATTTGAGAAACACTACTACTTGCAACTTACGGGTACTGCCATGGGCTCAAATATGGCACCGTCGTACGCTAATCTGTTTATGGATTTGTATGAACGGTTGCACATATTAACTGACACCACGCATGGACGGCATATCGTCAAATACCTTCGCTATATTGACGACATCTTCATTCTGTGGACGGGCAGTGAAGATGAGCTGCTGGCATTTGTTTCTGATTTAAACAAAATCCCCTCCTCAATCCGTTTTACCCTCAACCACAGCTACCAGGAAATCGCTTTTTTAGACACCATAGTGTACAAAATTGGAGGCACGCTGGCTACTAGAATATACCGGAAGAGTACAGACAAGAACTCCCTTCTTTGTGCAGCCAGCCACCATCCTGTACCACTTAAGAGGGGTCTCCCATACTCCCAGCTTCTCCGAGTGAAAAGAATCACCACTGATCCAGAAGAATCATAAAGGGCCTTGGCCCAAATGGCCGCACGCTTCCGGGAGAGGGGCTATTCGGCCAAGGACATCAACTTTGCCTTGCAAAAGGTTGGACAGGTTGATAGGGGTGAACTATTGACACCTTCGTCAGGCAGACCGGTGAGCAACAGGCTCAATATAGTCAGTACATTCAGTACTGCTACTAACAGCATTAAGCGCTGCATTCGGGGCAATTGGCGCATCCTGGAGAATGACGAGAGGATTGGTGCATATGCCAGAGAGCCACCTCTATTCTGCTTTCGTCGGGGACCAAACATTGGCGACATGGTCACTGGATCTGACCCAATAGACAAATATGCCACACCCACCACTTGGTTAGCCAAAAAACCTGGTTCGCACCGCTGTCATGGCTGTACCAACTGCAACTATATGCAGCTGGGCCCTAGCTACAATCACCCGCATAGTGGCGCACCGATTAAAATCAAACAACCACTGAACTGTGAGTCAAAATTCGTGGTGTACTTTATTAAGTGTCCTTGTGGATTGCTGTACATCGGGAAGACTGTTAGGATGCTGAAAGAACGTTTGGCCATGCACCGTTCAAACATCAGAAAAGCCCTACTGAGTGATGCCGCTGATATAGATCTGAAGTGTCTACCTGTGGCTAGACATTTCAAAGAAAAAAGACACACACTGGCCACATTTCGTTGTATGCCTATTCTGCAGGTTCCAGTCCCCCCCCGTGGGGGTGACAGGGGCAGGACCTTACTTAAACAGGAAGCAAGGCTTATTTATGAACTAAGAACTATGACACCTGGTGGCCTAAATGAGGAACTTTCACTTAGCTGCTTTTTGTAGCTGTCTCCCTGCTTTCATTGAATTTTGCATTATGCCTTTTATATGTTTGTCACTCATACTCTGTTGCATCACTCCCTCTGCACTTTTGCACTTCCTTTGTCCTTATATATTATGGTGATGCTATGCGCTCCTTGTGCTCTATACCTCCATCTGTCCCCCTGTGGTTCACCTTAACGCTCTGTGTATTACTATTCTGTTTAGCCCATTATTACTGTCAGTGTGCGGGTAACTGTGCACCGAGGCGGTTTTTCAGACTGCGCATGTGCGTTTTGCGCTGCCGGCGTCCCTGGTGGCCAGGGAGAGTTAATGAGGCGTCTGCTCACAGCTGTGATGCGCGGCACACTCGCCCTGCTGGCGCTCCGGCAGTCAATATGTTTTGGCCCACTGCACAAGCGCGGCGCGCGACTATCCCCCGCAATGGCAGTAGACCCTGGGACCAGTGTCTAAGGGTGTCTCTCTCCTAATAGTTTAAGTGCCTACTATCATGTCATGATGAGTCATTTGGATAATCAGGTAATAGGGGAGGGGGCACGGAGCACAGCTATGTTGCATATTTTGTCTGATTGCATGTTGGTGATTGGTTCCCTTTGTTTGCATTGCACTATGGGTGAGGGTATATATGTTTGGTCACTTGCACTTGTGGGTTGCACGGCCCTGAGGAAGGTCTCTCTGTGGGACCGAAACGTTGGCTTACGTGTATTTCATGTTGTGAATATAGATTTTTGGATTAACCCCGTGCGGTCTGCTGTCTCTTTACTGGTCTTTGGATTGGTTCGTATCATACTTATTCTCTATGGGACTAGCATCTGCTATTACAACCTTTTCTACTACAGTGTGCTGACTGACCTTCATGTGTATATATATATATATATATATATATATAATCAAAAAATAAATAGATGATACCGTTCTGTGGCTAACGAAATGCTTTTATTTGTGCGAGCTTTTGAGATACTGTACACTGATCTCTTCTTCCGGCGATGTTACAATGAATGAAGCAAGCAAAAGCTATACTATAAACAGTGTCTATTGGAATGTTATCTGTGCTGGTCCTTCCCCCGGTGTGGATGTGTTTTATGGCTGGAGATGTCAAAAGGTTCCTGAAAGCAAGTGATGAAAGAATGTGTATGTGTATCAGTGTGAATTAACATGAATGGAGAGCCCACAGTATATACAGTGCTTTAAAAAAGGTGTGTGTGGAGTGGGAGCGGCTATAAATGGTGCGGGTGGGTGTGGAAATGTGAGAGTTAGTAGCATAACTAAAAGTGTGTGTGGATACTATGTGGTCCCTATTGGTGTATAGGGATGGAAAAACAAGGAGTATAAGTATGTGTGAGAGACAGCTGTGTGTGCATACATATAGCACAGTATGTACAGACATGGCCTATAGCGCTCATGGGAAGAGAGTTCACTTGTGTCAGTAATGACTCATAAAATTTCGATCTCTGTTTAGGCCACTGCTAAGTGTCCCGAACAGTTGCATAAATTTGTATTCATGCAACCGTCTCTCTTTCGGTGTTTTAAGATTACCTTTGAGTATGGCAACCCTCAGATCGTTCATCTTATGGTCGGAGTCAGAGAAATGTTCGCCAACAGGACTGTCTCTGGTTCCGCGTGTGATGCTGTGGCGGTGCAGGTTCATTCTCTTGTTTAGCCCCTGCCCTGACTCACCTATGTAGTAGCAGCCCCCTGGGCATTTCATGCACATGATGAGGTACACAACATTGCTGGAGGAATAGGTGAACCTTCCTCTGATTTTGTATTCCCGATTCCTGTGTGGTATTTGTATTGTGTCCGCTGTGTAGAGCATTGCGCAGGTTTTGCATCTTGGGTCCTGGCATGGTTTTGTCCCGCATTCAGTTAAACTGCTGAATACTTTACTCCTCACCATAATATTCTTGAGATTATTGGGTTGTCTGTATGATAAGTAGAAAAAATTAGGGTGCTCAACCCAGATGAAATCCATCCAACTCGGTGGACTATAAATCAAAACCCTGGAGATACCAGTGGGAGTGGGTGGGTACAATATAGACTTTTGTAAGCATAATGACAGTTGTCCAACTTAACTATGACAGTCTAAACCCATAAAGAAACCCACTCACGTCATCTCCAGGGGTGTAGAGCAGGCGTGCCAGCCATGAAGGAATCCACAGTCCAGGTGAAGGCAAAAGAAAGACGAATGGCGCACAGCCAGGGAGCCAGGTGTAGGATAAAACTGCTATTCTTTATTCGTGCATGCAGGAGGACAGGCAACCCCCTTGGGGAACAAACAGGAACCTGTTTGTTCCCCAAGGGGGTTGCCTGTCCTCCTGCATGCACGAATAAAGAATAGCAGTTTTATCCTACACCTGGCTCCCTGGCTGTGCGCCATTCGTCTTTCTTTTGTCTGTATGATAATAAGGGTGCTTCAGGGAAGACCTGTTGGAGTCTTGTATCTTCCTGGAGGATGGGTTGTAGTTTCCTGGCGATCTTGCGTAGGGCTCCTAGGTGTGGGTTATATGTGACCACCAAAAGTACCTTGTCGCTTGTCTCCTTCTGTTTGTATTCAAGGAGATCAATTCTTGGTATTCTGGTGGCTTTGTGAATTTGCTGGTCTACAATTCTGTGGTTGTATCCACGGTTTATAAAGTCTGATTTCAAGGCTTTAATCCGCTGGTCTCTGTCTGCTGTGCCGGAGCATATCCGGTTGTATCGTATAGCTTGACTGTAGATGGTTGCATGTTTGGTGTGTGTCGGGTGGAAGCTGTTGTCCCTCAAATAGCTGGCTCTGTCTGTAGGTTTGCGGAATACAGAAGTCTGTAGTTGGTTGTTCTTTATAGTAATGGTGGTGTCTAGGAAATGTACTTCATCCGGGGAATGGGTGAGTTTGAGGTTGATGGTCGGGTGGAACGTATTGAAGTTGTCATAGAACTGTAGGAGGTCCTGTTCGCCAGAGGTCCAAATTCAAATAATTTTATGAGTCATTACTGACACAAGTGAACTCTCTTCCCATGAGCGCTATAGGCCATGTCTGTACATACTGTGCTATATGTATGCACACACAGCTGTCTCTCACACATACTTATACTCCTTCTTTTTCCATCCCTATACACCAATAGGGACCACATAGTATCCACACACACTTTTAGTTATGCTACTAACTCTCACATTTCCACACCCACCCACACCATTTATATCCACTCCCACTCCACGCACACCTTTTGTAAAGCACTGTATATACTGTGGGCTCTCCATTCATGTTAATTCACACTGATACACATACACACTCTTTCATCACTTGCTTTCAGGAACCTTTTGACACCTCCAGCCATAAAAACACATCCACACCGGGGGAAGGACCAGCACAGATAACATTCCAATAGACACTGTTTATAGTATAGCTTTTGCTTGCTTCATTCATTGTAACATCGCCGGAAGAAGAGATCAGTGTATCTCGAAAGCTCGCAGAAATAAAAGCATTTTGTTAGCCACAGAACGGTATCATCTATTTATTTTTTGATTATTGAAGCTCGGCTAACACGGTACTGATACCTCTACATGTGTATATATATATATATACCCCAGTCCCAACAAGAGTGATGCTATCTAGTCTGGGTAGGGACAATAGTCCTGGTCCATGAACATGGCACTAGACCCAGTTTATGAGGTTACTGGGGTTTAAGGTGGGCCAGTACAATGCTGATACAACCCCTTTCCAAAGACAAATCATACTTACAGCTTACAGCTTTCTTGTAGAGAAGGTCCACTCAGCAGGTGGTCGACCTCTCCCTGGTTCCTCAAAAACGGGCCTAATCTCATCGCAGTGTCCAGGCCTATAGTACCAAACTCTGATGTGATTATTGCCCATGTTGCAAGAGAGAGTTAACCACTACAAGTCCCCACTCTTGAACTGAGCTGTACATCACTGCTTTACATCCTTTAAGAGGAACATACAGTATATAGGACAGTTACAATAAACTGTGCATACATAAATACATACATCATATCATTGACAGGTAGGGGTAATGGTGGGCTTAACCTTTATTTAAAAGCAGCCAAATCTACCCTTACGTCACATTCATCTCTTAGCAGTTAAAATGCCGTTAACCCATTGGTGGGCAACAGGAGAACCAAGGGTTGCATGCGACCTGCAAGGACTTCACCTGCGGCCTAACGGCCCGCTCACCGTCTCTCCCCAGTACAGATGGAGCGGAGATTTTCGTATCTTCTCCCTGCTTTTTCAGCTGCTTAATGACAGTGCGCTGATAAATACGGCTCCTTTCCTGTGCTAATCACTAAAGTACCTAAGCCAATGTAAGGAGAGGAGTGTGACAGTATAAATCAGAGCTCCACCATTAAGCAGCTGACCGGAGAGGAGGGAGGAGCAGCTTCTAACCACGGCTGCGACGTCCCTGCAGTGAAAGGAAACGTAGGGAGACCAGATGTCCCAGTTTAGCCAGGACAGTCCTGGTTTTTAGGCTACTGTCCCAACTTTTTTGGAGTGCCGTCCCTGTTTTCTATCCCCCTGGCCACGCATGTGCGATCAGCAAGGGCTCTACGCGCATGCGCAGTTGGCGCCCACCATTCGTGCATGCACAGTCGGCGAGCATCGGCTGCGTTTGCGTGACATTCGTCCCAGTTTGTGCCGGGACAAATATGGACACTCTCGAAACATGTGGCCCAAAGGGGCCTGTGATGCGTTGCAAAGCAATGGCAGCAAAAGGACTCAGAAAGCAGTTGTTCTTCCCCTAAATGCAAGACGGCACAATGTTTTTGAACAATGGGGAAAAGCTATTCAGGTATCATTTTAACCCTGTCACTGCCAAATTGAGCTCTTCGTACAATAAAGATATGTGTGCTTCAATATAACACCAACTTGACAAAGTCCAGGCAGTTTTTTCCTGATCTCCTATGTTCACTGCAGTTTTTCCCATCTACAGTACACGTCTCTCTGAGGCTTCCTCCGGTGATATGCACATTTATAAAGCGGTGCCTGACACTGTTCTCTGCTTCCCCACAGGCATGTTTTGTAACGGAACATTTGATGATTTCGCCTGCTGGCCTGATGGAGTCCCTGGCACATATGTAAATGTGACCTGCCCCTGGTATCTCCCCTGGGCAAACACAGGTAAGATGCTGCTACACACATCAATCGCATCTACTTGTTACAATGTGCAGATTATACAGTGCTGCAAACAAGTGTTTTTCAAACCTTTGAGGAACTGAAGTGGGGAGCTTAATTTAAATGTATTGTGACTCAATAACAAACTCATCCCTATTGATGAGGTAAGGCTTATGTGTTTTTCCCCCCAGCTTTTAGCATTATACTGTATAACAATGCATTATAACACAAATTCATCTTTTTTTTAAATATATTAAATTAAAAAATATAGACAGAAGTAAAATAAAATGTCCGACATGGCAAAATGAGCGGACCACTGCTGTAGAGCAATTTAAATGTCAATCTATAACTTCTTGGGTTATGTGATTAAAGACTGCAATCTTGTAAAATTGGGTGCTCAAGCAATAAGGCACTTTAAGAGTTTGGTTACCTTCAGAACATGGGTTTAATTATGAATAAGCAGCTGTACACAATCTGTACATCCATTTTTTCCCCATAAGTTGAAGCACTATACGTCTGAAGGGTTCTTATATGCATACAATTACCCAAAATATATTTCTTAGGGGAACAATTTATTTCTCTCTCTAGTCCAAGCAACAGAATAAGTTATACAGTGCCGGGTTCTGCCGGGTTCTGCCGGGTTCTGCCGGTACCAGAGTGCACTCCTGCTTCATGTGATCTCTCCAGGAGGGATGACATGGTGCATGGAAGCCGCGGTTGCCAGAAACGGACATGGAGACGCGGGCTGGAGTTATTAGGCTGAACCTGCCCTTTAAAAACAAGCAGGTGCCCATAACATAACCTTATACAGGTGCGCCGACGAGTGTTCTAAAACTTGCCTTAAACTTGCCTTGGAAAATCTGGGGCTATCACCAGCAAGACCCATGTACATGCTGGGTACATGCTGGGTACATGCTGGGTACATGCTGGGTACATGCTGGGTATATGCTGCAACATTTCAGTGACATTTCTGCAGAGACTAATGGCCCATCGAATTAACACAGCAGGGGTCTCTGGCAGTCCTATTCAGTTTGGATGGGACTGACAGGGACCCCTGCTGTTAATCCGATGGGCCATTAGTCTGTCTGGAGAAATGTCACTGAAATGTTGCAGCATGTACCCAGCATGTACCCAGCATGTACCCAGCATGTACCTGGGTCTTCTTGGTGATTGCCCCAGGTTTGTTTTAGAATACTCGTCGGCACTACAGTACATCATTAGGGCGTTCTCAAAGTCCATATCCAAAACGGACTGTTCTCTGAACTGACATAAAGCAGCTTGAGAAAAGTTATGTGTTATTATACTATAAAAGGGAGGGGGGGGGGCAACTCCAGTCCTCAAGGGCCACCAACAGGTCAGGTTTTCAGGATATCCATGCTTCAGCACAGGTGGTTCTATCATAATTACTGAGCCCCTTATTGAGCCACCTGTGCTGAAGCAGGGATATCCCGAAAACATGACTTTTTGGTAGCCCTTGAGGGCTGGAGTTGGCCACTCCTGCTCTAAACTATAAAAAGACCAAATGTACAAGTTAAACTAATTTAACAAACACAGAAGTAATTTTGCTGCTACTTTACGAAAGTTGTATAAGGAACAGGTTGAATTTTGCTTGTACAATTTACTTTAATTGCGTAGGTTTAGTGAATCTAACCCAGCTTTTTAGAATACCTTTTATAGTAATGTTTACTATACTATAGCAGCACTCTGTGGATACAGTATCCAGGTATCTATTTAGGCTTATTTTATTATTTCTTGTCACGTACGGCATACCTGTGAGCATGTGACCTTTATATATGTGATCTGTATATGGGACAAGGGTTAATACACAGCTATCTAGCTGGCCCACCTTTCAACTTCCACAATGACACCTCAAATGAGTAATATCTTCAATCCGTCCCAATATACAATCTGTCATGAACAGCACACTTGTGAGCACGTGAGTTATACATGCAACCAGGGTTAATGCAATGGCTAAACCAGCCAACTCACCTTTTGTCTCTTCAAGGCACTTCAAATTAGTTAATATTAACCCCTTACTCGATTGCAATAATTCCCACTTCCACCACCAAATAAATATGCAACTAAAATATGTATCTATCTGCCAGGGTCTAAGGTCTCTGTTTATTAAAGAAAAACTATGCACTTAACACACACATCTGTTGTAGAAAAATGTGCCTGAAAAGTACTTTACTCTATACAAAGCGTGCAAACAGTTAATTTAGGGTACAAAGTTAGAATAACATCGTTATCAGAAGAATACAAAGATACATGAGTTAAACCCAAATGAACTGACCCTAATACTATATTAGCCTAAGAGAATGCTCTCTTCTAGTGGAGCAATAGACTGCACATATAGACACTACACAGAAAATACTTGAGTGAACTGCAATAAATCTGTGAGAAAAACAAATTGGGAATACGAATCCTGTTTGTTGTGCTGCTCATCAGTAATACTCCTGTACTCTCCACGAGGGTCTCTGCATATTTTTTATTTTTATTTTAATACAGCCCTCCAGCTCAGTGGTGACCTGATTGTCACCACTCTATGTGATGCACAGGGGATATTCACAGAATGTTACAGACTTCTTTGAGCCTGACAGCCCAGGATCTGGCTTGTGTCCCCAGCCTTCTAAACTGTACGTCACTTTTAGTGGACCATCAGTGATATTCCTCCAATAAAGCCGTCTTTGTTGGTCAGCACAGACACAGGAAGGGTCTTGACCTGTCATAAAAACAATTATTGTATTTTTAACACAATTTCTAACCACCGTTTAACCCCTGACGTACCAGATTGATTAAAATACTTAATATATCATTTTGTTATCATGACATTTTGGATGAAAACTGTATAAAAAAAGTTGTCTTATCTATAGCAGGCTTTTCTGTGATTAGAAGTTACATGAAGGGAGAATGGTGATTACCACCAGTCTGTGGAGGAGGAGATGCGGCACAAAGGCGCAATGGGCGGAGCTTTTAGCCACACCTACAACCCTGTAACCTACATAAAAGCACACATACTTCTGCAAAACACATCAGTTAAAGGCTAAATGCATTATTATACTACACTATGGTTGTTCATTTGCTCTGCAGATTACATAAATACACGCTGCCATTTATTGACATTAAGAAAATCTGGGCTATAAGTATAACATTATTTGTTTACCGTTCGTTTATAAACATGGTGAGCAGAGACCTGTGATGGAAAAATAATGTCTTATAGAGACGCATAATGTGATACATCTCGTTATAATCGTTTCACCGGTTTTGTGTCACAAGTGCTTGATACATAGACCCCATTAGTACTGCGGGAGGATAGAGAGCCTGGCTGCTCTATTCCTGCTGACATTACAGACTATCAATACAGTCTGCTTTTTGGCATATGTATGTAACACACTAAATCAACTCCAGATGTATTTCACCTCCCCTGTCTGCACTTCATCTAATGCAATTTTTACTCCTGTGTCTGCAAGCCTCCCAACATAACCCTTAGATTGTAAGCTCTTTGGGGCAGGGTCCCCTCTAGCCTTATGTTTTCATTTACCTGTTACACATATTCCCATTGTTTGCAATGTACATTATTTGCCTCCTATTATAATATTGTAAAGCGCCACGTTACATGGTTGGCGGTATAAAAATACAATGATATGTACATACCAAGCCGATATTAGCAATACTGTATTTGGAATCCTAGGCAGTCTTCTGGCTGCAACACTGGGGGAAAATGGTGCAAAACTTCTGCACCCGATTAATTGGAATATTTTTACATGATAAATCTAATTCAGTTTTGTTGTCCCACTTTGGCACTACAAAGTATTCATGCAATTAATTCAGATTTACAGGTTTGTGAAGCACAAGCTACTGTTGAGATAGGATACATATTAAGGAATGCTACTATCTAAATTATCAATAAACAACAAAAGGAATCATACAAAGACAGTGTACGCAACTTGGTATTAAAAGCAACCTAATTACACAGCAACATTTCTTAAAACATTCCCCGCTGAGTATTGGTAATTAGGAAGGTTAGTTTATGTAAACAATGAAGTAAATCATTAATGACATCATTTTAGCTCTGCTTTATGATTTCTTTAGCTAGCCATGCGTGGGGAGACACCATTATGCTTTGATACTATAATGATCCCAGTCTTCAACACCGCATGCAACTGCTTTGTTTTTTGCACTCCACTTGTGAAGCAAACATTACAGTAAAAAATATGGTGCCCCTCTGCACATATTCCTTATTAGTACTTTCAAAATCTCTCTCAGTAGGTTGTAAATGATGTTTAATTGTGTCTTTTTGCCGTCCAAATGCTAATTCCTCTGTACCATTTTGGATTGGTTACTATTGCAACCCAGAGAGGAAATGTTATTGAAGCAGCAGTGAAGTGTGGATAACTCCAGCTTTTCTTATCCTTGTGATTTGAATTGAGCCAACATTAATCTGAGAGCTCATCCTCGGGATAGGTAGTAGAGGAGGAGAAATGGGAGGAGGTGGTTAGATCGTAAAGTAATAATATAGACGTAGCGGATTTTGGGCCATGTTGACTAAGTGTGACTATGCCTTAAGATTCCAGTGCTTGAAGACCACTTTCTGCCCATTCACTCGTATGGGCTGTAAGGTGTCTTCCACCTGGGGAAGTGTGATATTCTTCCACCGACACTGGCATTGACTCGTATGGAAACTTCCTTTATACCAGGATATGTTGTGTTATATGAGGGAGCAATGTCACGTGCTACATCTGTAACTAAGTCTTCACCAAGGGTGATGCTATAGATGAATAAATACTATGGATTTTGTAACAGATGTCATGTCCGAGGTGGACGTCTGAAAGGGTTCCCCAAGAGCTGCTTCCCTCTGCACAGAACAAGCATGCTAACGGTTAAACATCTGGGATATCTTGCTGCAATGTGTTTTGCCAACCCCTGCAGTGTTTATGACTGGACAAAGGAATTTGAAAGCCAAATGAATTAATTCAGAACCTCTTCTGCTTACATCTGCGTCGCCTCAAAGGCGGACAACCATTGATGGCAGCCGACAGGCGTCATCCGTCTGCTGCCATTCTCTGCTTTTACAGCTGCTTGGTTACTGGGCTGTGTAAAGTCTTTTAACACAGCACATTGCAGGCCTACCCTACCTCTTCTAACACAGCACATTGCAGGCCTACCCTACCTCTTCTAACACAGCACATTGCAGGCCTATGCTACCTCTTCTAACACAGCACATTGCAGGCCTATCCTACCTCTTCTAACACAGCCCATTGCCGGCCTACCCTACCTCTTCTAACACAGCACATTGCAGGCCTACCCTACCTCTTCTAACACAGCACATTGCAGGCCTACCCTACTGTCACGGGAGACCAAGACTCATGCACAAATTAATACCGGGATTCTGCATTGAGCACACAAGTTGGGTAAAATAAATTGTAATTTATTTCTTTTCAGACAGACACAATCTTCACAATATACACTTAATAAAACACTTACTGGGATAGGGGAACGAAATGTATTGTCCTTGGAACGAAACAAAGTCTCTGGGCACCCCTGCTCGCATGCAAGTGCGAGCGCAAAAGGATCCGTGTAGCAATTCCTGGCTAGGGGCACAAGTTGCCACCCTATATTTCTGCCAAAAGGTAAAAGTTTGTTCAGTCCTTACAGGCTTTGTTTGGGAACCCTTAGCTCTAACGAATTCCAGAAGAGGGGGATGATCCTTGGTTACGATATTATTTACCCCTCACACTCTGGAACCGCTGATGCTGGAACTTGGTTCATTTGTTGTTAAATCAGACGAATCTCACTGGGACTGGCCAGCAGGCATTTTTATAGGGTGGAAGGTCCTATTCCCAACATGCACAGCCAATCCCGCTCGTGGGAACATTTCTCCCACCTATCCCCGACTTGCCAGTAGTCGGAAGAAAGGGCAGAAGTTGCGTCTCAGTTTGCACGGAGCAGGCGTTAACTTCACACCTAGGCTCCTTAGCATACCAGGACCCTCCCCTTACCTGGTGACACTGAGTCTGGGGTTTGGCCACCAAGTGTGAAGTACCCATACTTTACACCGGTATCTGGCACATACTGTACAACATCCCGGCCATCCTAACACCTAGGATTGCTGAGGCTTTTCAACTCCAGACTTCTCATAGACATTGAGGTGTCCATTTTGCAGGGTGCCTTTGAAGTACGGAGTTGAGAAATCCCTCAGTTCATTCACCCTTAACATATTTGCATGGTAAAGGATTTTTCCCGGGCTCACAGACAAAAGTTTCCCTGTCTTCACATTTAAAACCAACATCATAACACAGTTCATTAATGTTCTGCTTGTGCCACTACTATAAACTTTATATGTGTGTGTATGGTTTCTTTATTCCCAGTTGCACTCCAAAAATTAGAGTGCTTGCTCACTCCTATCGCGAGTTAGCTTATTTAATTGAACGGGCTATGATGTGGTTTGCGGTTTAACCCACTTCTCACGTCAATTTACTTTCCCCCTTTCAAGTTAAGAAGCTAAAATGGTAACAGATACATTTTGACAGAAACCACTTCAGCTAGACCGCAAACCACTTAATCAATTAACCTTGCGGTTGCGAGGTCGAAAGCTTAGAAAGTGATCCCTATACTTTCAACGCGGCCACTCATCTTGCTTCCCTGTAAAACTGCACATTCCCAGACTGAGG
This sequence comes from Ascaphus truei, assembly GCF_040206685.1. Classification (NCBI taxonomy): domain Eukaryota; kingdom Metazoa; phylum Chordata; class Amphibia; order Anura; family Ascaphidae; genus Ascaphus; species Ascaphus truei. The sequence continues at coordinate 410,766,413 of NC_134486.1, read as the reverse complement.
GAGGCAAGAAAGACCCACAGAAGGGTGCTAAAGTACTTCCATAAAGGCATGCTGTCACACTGGCTGCAGCTGCAGCACCGAAAGCAACCTTTTTTGGGGGTACCGAGAAAACACATTCTATGTGTTAGTTCCGCCCCCGGGAGTGCCTGTGCATTGGGGAGCTGTATCTCATGAGCACTGCCTGCCAGCCATGACGTAATCAGGCCACGCCGCTTTAAGGCTCTCAGACATCACCAACCTGTTTTTTGCCATTGGACATTTCCTGCATTTACTGGACTCAAAGTATGTTCTTTCTCTCTGTATGTGGGTGCATTTACATTGGTCTCTCTGCCTTTATCTTGTCTTATGTGAGGTCTGTATATTCCTTGTCTCCATAGGCTCTCTAGCATGGGTCAGTAACCCTTTAGCACCCTGCTTTTCCAGCTAATTCCACTGCTACTTAGATAGCCTTTATAGTGTTGATATATACCTTTTAGGTTCAGACCCTTATCTTCCGGTTTCCCTGTTACTCACTTAGGGTTAGTTGGTCTGAGTCTTGTACCTCACAGCCTACCTTCATTCTGTTGGGATATTCAGTAATAGATTGTCACTGTGTCTTCTAGGGACATTGTTGCAGGGTTTATGGAAGTACCAGGTGACTATGGTCTACCTGGGAACAGGCCTGTAGAAGGGGTTTCTATACCCCGAAACGTGACGTTGCCCCCCTTGCCCTGGACTTTTAACTCCCCGTGTTTTCCCTTTTCTTTCCCTCTCCCCTTCCCTGTCCTTGTCCCTGCCCTGGCACATAGTGCTTTCTTTTTTTGGTCTTTGTTTGACCATTTTTTGCATCATTTGTGTATCATTAAATACTTACTTTTGGCTGATCCATTTACTATCTGTTCTTTCCGTTTGCATGCTGGGAACACTTGTGGTTTATTGTTTCCTTGGTTGTTTCGTATGGGAGAAAGCATTCACTGTTCTTCAGAAGTGGTAAATGCAAAACAAGGAAGACCCTCCTCTTCCTTTCTGCGAGACGGGGGATGTGTCATGACCACATGGTCACAACTAGAGATTTACGAATATCTTCAAATGGGCTTAATAAATATTTTTCAGGAAATGTACACAAAAGTTAACATGTGTGTGTAAATGCCCAGTTTTGCACCAAAAAATTGCACATTCCGCATAGTTTGCCAACTTGCTCATTACGCAAACAGTCATACGGTCGTGAAGAAGGGGGGTTGAGAAAGATTTAACCATCAGTTAAATAGTAAAGATGATATCAATATTAACACGTTTTCCATGAGCCCCCTATGAATACATTGTTATTGAGTGGATGTGATTCAGCAGATATTACTGTTACAGTTAAAATTAATCAGCACAATGATATCCTACAGTTGGTCTTGAAGAGTTACCCTTTTGTTCATACCGGGGAACTGGTTGGTATTTCCATTACCCTTAGAGAGATTATACGGAACATCCATCTAGTTCAGGGGTGGCAAACTCAAGACCAGAGGGGCCATCAACAGATCAAGTTTTAAGTATATTCCGTCTTCAGCATATAGATGGAGTATTATTTAACTACATTTTGGGTGCCAGGAAACTGCAGCTGAATGGAGCCTAACCGCGGCCCAATCGCAAATCCCATGCCTAAAATCTCAGTACACCAATTTCCCATGAGGATTAAAATGCAGCGGGTGTCCCTGCTTCTGAATGGGACTCCTGCTGCGTTAATTCCACCGGGTCACACCAGTCTGGAAAAGATGCCCAATGAGAGCAGAGAGAATTTGTCCCTCTCTCTGTCTCCCCACATAGCTCTTTCACATTTTTAATTAAATGTGTATTTGTAATAAATACAGTAGGATTGAAGCAAGGGGTCTCCGGAGCTGTACCGCATTACTTTCAGACCTGGGGACCCCCTGTTTCCGGAGGTAAAGACCCCATTATGTGGTTCCGATATCTCCTGCAAGTTTAAATGTCCCAGTCACTGTTTTTTGTAGCTTTTAAAAAATATATAAATGTATGGGGTTTTACTGTACATGAGGTTCAAAATCACACAAAGTGAATCTTCTGGCGACTTTTTCAGATATACCAACCCTACAGTTTTAAGGTTGTTCATCTTCTATATATGTTCACACTTCTTCGTCATCTAAAAGGTGACTCATCTGTAATTTACAAGATACTTTAGAAATATTCTCCCATATTGAACCTTCAGGCACCATGAATATCAGATTATTAGGTAATCCAATAAAACATCACACTATAAGATCTACTGTAACACTCTGCTTATGACATGCCATACAGCTGATTATATGAGCAGATGTGTCCTGCCCAAGGATGATCCTGGTAATGATGTGTTTGAACATGGTACAACAAAGTCCTGTTACTGCAAATTTAATTGAGTTTTGCATCACAATGATGCAGTAGCATATGGTGCTTGTAGGGTTACTCTGGAAACCGTAATAATGTTCTCCACCGGCATGTCTCTTTCGTGGCCTTTTTTATGATTATGTTTCTAAGGATAGATTGAATTGCTTGTTTTGTTCAGTGTTCTATGGATGAATGTATAATGCAATACATTTTCTTCACAGAACCACACAGAACAAAGTGCACACGATATATTGTTTATTTATTTTTTTACCACCTGCTTTCAATAATGGAATTTTTTTTAATTCATGGTATTAAAAATGTCGCCAGTTTATAAATTGTAAGCTGGGTTCATCTTTTTGATTAAACAGGGGGCAATAATTTAGGTTGGTGAAAAATAAAAACAATAAATCTCCAACTGGAGTCTCTAGTAAAGGAAAATGCATTACTATTGACACTAAAATTAAATGCGTGTAGTTAAAACTATTTATGATGAGAAGCCAAGGGGACAGACAATCTAATTATTTTATTTGTATATAATACTGATCAATGTATGCAGAGTTAAAGAACATAAAAACAACATTGATATAATGTCCAGATCCACAAAAGGGTGCTAAGCTTTAGCTTGCCTTTTTGGAAGTACTTTAGCACCCTTCTGTGGGTCTGTCTTGCCTCCCTCAGTCTGGGAATGTGCAGTTTTACAGGGAAGCAAGATGAGTGGCCGCGTTGAAAGTATAGGGATCACTTTCTAAGCTTTCGACCTCACAAACCGCAAGGTTAGGTGAGTAAGTGGTTTGCGTTCTAGCTGAAGTGGTTTCTGTCAAAATGTATCCGCTACCTTGTTAGCTTCATAACTTGAAAGAGGAAAAGTCAATTGACGTGAGAATTGGGTTAAATTGCAAAACCACATAATAGCCCGTTCAATTAAATAAGCTAACTTGCGAACGGAATAAGCTTACACTCTAATTTTTGGAGTACAGTGAGGCATAAAGAAACCATACACACACATATAAAGTTTATACTAGTGGCACAAGCAGAAAATACTGTATTAATAAACTGTGTTTAAACTGTTGGTTTTAAATGTGAAGACAGGAAAACTTTTCCTGTGAGCCTGGAAAAAAATCCTTTAGCATGCAAATATGCTAAGGGTGAATGAACTGAGGGATTTCTCAACTCCGTGCTTCAGAGACACCCTGCAGAGAGGGTGCCTCAATGTCTATGAGAAGTCCAGAGTTGAAAAGTCTCAGCAATCCTAGGTGTTAGGAGGGCCGGATATTGTGAGTGCCAGATACTGGTGTAAAGTATGAGTACTTCACACTTGGTGGCCAAACCCCGACTCAGTGTCAGCAGGTCAGAGGCTGACCCTGGTATGCTAAGGAGCTCGTGTGAAGTTGACACATGCTCCGTGCGAACCGGGAGGCAACTCCTGCCCTTTCTGCGAAGTACTGGCAAGTCGGGGATAGGTGAGGAAAATATTGCCACGGGCGGTATTGGGTACATATGTTAAGTATAGGACCCTGAACCCTATAAAAATGCCTGCAGCCCAGTCCCAGTCAGATTCACCTGATTTTAACAACAATTTGACCAAGTTCCAGCGTCTGCGGTTCCGGAGTATCTGGGGTTAATAATATCGTAACCAAGGATCATCCCCCTCTTCTGGATTTCATTAAAACTAAGGATTCCCGAACGAACCCTGTAAGGACTGAACAAACTTTTTCCTGTTGGCTGAGATATAGGGCTGGCAAGTTGCGCCCTAGCCAGGAACTGCTACATGGATCCTTTTGTGCAGCCACTCGCAGGGGTGCCCAGAGACTTTGTTTAGTTCCAATGACATTTTGTTTTCATTTCCCCATCCCAGTAAGTGTTTTATTGTGTATATTGTGAAGATTTATGTGTCTGTCTGAAAAGAAATAAATTAAAATTTATTTTACCCAACTTGTGAGCTCAGGGCAGAATACCGGTATTAATTTGTGTATAAGTCTTGGTCTCCGTGACAATCACTTATACTGTATATGCATGACATTGCATGCACAGTTAGAGATAATATATATTTTAGGCGTATGTAACAGTTATAGACCAGATTAAAAGGTGAGACAGCTTTAGTTTTGAAAGAACTTAGACTGGTGGTGGCTGTGAGAGTCTCCGGTAGAATGTTCCAGTTTTGTGATGCACAGTAAGATGAGGAGCGGCCGGATACTTTACTGGTGTCATGGTGGTGTTAGTGTTTGTATTCCTTGTTCTTACAACCGCACTTTGGCTACATGATGCGGCTCTCTGACTGATGTAGCAAAATTACTGCATGTGAATAATCATAACTCTACAGTAACTGCTGGTCTACTCTCAGGAGCAATACCCACTGCCTTTGCACAGATGCTAAATGATAGGTGTGTGTTAAAGATACTATATGAGCCTTCGAGTAGGGACTTCTTAAGAACCACATGGAGGCTCAGTACTGTAGCAAGCTTTTGAAATGCAATATTGGACAGATGTCAAACTTCCATAACTCTGTCTGCTTGCATCCACATCCAATGTATGGAACTTGTTAAGGAAGGTTTTGACATTGGACACAGATCTGTCAGTTAAAGGGATTACAAACTCTCACAACTAGTATCTAATAGAGAAATGCCAAGAACACTAATCTCAGCGTATTACCAAGGAATGAAGCAACTTGTCAACCACCATATAACCACTGGCAAAGCACACACTGATATGAGCAGGAAAACAGAAACATGCTATGTATTTTGCTCCGTAGATGCCAAGTCTTTTAGCATCAATTTAGAAAAAAAACATAATTTTTTAGATCTTGATAAATAGCATCTAACAAACTGTGCATGGTCAGTGTGTATACCCCGTTACATAGGAATATTCATCAAAGGCATCCATCAGTGTCATCAATTACTCCTTCCTGTGAGACTGTGCTTAGGTGGGTATTTTCTGCGGTGCCCTTCCAGCCATCGTGAGCATATATTAATTAGCCCCTGAGCTTATAGATGTAAATTAGACATTTCCTGCAGCATTCACACTGTGCCCTAAATAAAACAAATTGAATCATAAAATGAATTAGAATTGAAGCCTAGTGGAGTATTTTGTCATTATATTTGAACAATGTTACTGTCCTGCTGCATATCTCTGCTGCTTTGCTAACCCCTTCTTGTTGTATAAATACAAGACTTAAAACTTGAGATACGCCTGAGTGTCCATATTTGATTTGTGCATTACATGGTGTCTCCTTTCACTTCTTGGCCAGTGACGAGCACATTCTGCATAAGGTTATATTTGGGCTGTGTCCTTCGGAGAAGCATTATTTGAACCCCCTAATTATTACATTGTGACATGGTACGAAGGAAATATTTTACTGGTTATAAAAAAACCCACCAATGTTAATGATGCAAATGACAAATATATTAACCCTTAGAGGCATTTTCAAGAGTATAGTTTCACCATTGACAGGAAAAAGCTATTCTCCTTAGCAGCCAGGTACAGGTGTAGCTAGACTTATTGTTTTTGACACCGGGATGAGGCTGCACTTATAGTGCCGGCGACGCGACTTCGCTGCAAAATAAATGTATTTCCGCCATCGCGTGCGCTTATAATAGAAGCAACGCGACGGATTGGTCGCGATTGCTGGAAGTCAAGTCAATTTGATTTTTTCAGCGACTGCAGCATGACATCACCATCGCCGTCACCGGCGACGGCACTATAAGTGCAGCCTAAAACGCAGGACGGCAAATGCGATACCAGAGGATTATCACTGTGGAGGGCAATTCAGAAGTATGGACCCCCTGCAGCTCCACCGCGGTAGCACTATCACCGGAGCTGCGGCTTTAAGCTTTCTCAACTGCGGCTCGCTACATCTGTACAAAATGTTGCATTACTTGCTAGTCTCTCTGGTAGCAAAAGGTAGGAAACTCGTGCAGTATTATATCAAGCTATGGCTACCTACTCGTTGTTTTGGTTTGATGAGGCTCAAAGCAGACATGTCAGTTCTCACTGGCTTTCTGTGAGTCTCACTGATTTTAAGCATCAGCATCTCATAGACTTCAGTGGAGTCTCACTGATTTCAGTCGGTACGTTTCCATTAGTATGTCAACCACCCAAATCTCATTGATTCCCATCCTTGGAGGTTGACATTGCTGCTATTGCCAGTCGTGGCGGTGGCTGAGAGGTCAGGACAGGGACACAATATGAAGGGCCCAGGCGACCAGGCACCTGGAAAATGTCCATACTGTACCTGGCCAGCCGCATGACAACGTTTCCTGGGCCACATGCAGGCTGCATGTTTGACAGGCCTAGGATGCAACGATAAGTTTGCTATGACTTAATGGACAGTTTATTTCTCACAGATGTGTCAAATATAAGAAACTTGCTAACTAAATTAGCTGGGGCAGACTGTTGGTCTGGGACGTCTACACCTCTGCAGGCATGCAAGATTTTTTTACCGCACTTAGGAGAAACATGCAGATGCAGAATTTCATACATCCGACTATAATATGTATTTTATACCACTCCTCCCTAACTCCTCCTATGGACTCTCCCCAACATGCAAGGTATTATGCCACCTTGCAATTTGCTTGGAGTTAATAGGAGGAGTGAGTAGTTGGAGCAAACTACCTTACACATGCCAGTGTCAGCTTTGCTCCAGAATGTCCTTGATCGTCCAAGGACGTTCTGTCCATCTACTGTACTGCAACGAGAAAGGGATTCAAGGCGTGTGTGATCAGAACACTGAACTTGTAGTCAGGGGCGGAACTAGTGAATAGTCTGGGTCCTGGTGCAGCGGAACTGGCTGCACATGGTCGTTTCGTTACTGCTTGTAGTTGATGAACTTGGTTCAAATCCTATTTTCAATGTTCCATGTGACTAGAGATCGGCAATTTTCAATTTTGCCGCAAAATTGGCAAATCTTTGCAAGTACAAATCTGTGCGGACGCGTTCAGAAAAACCTGTGGCTTTTTTTTTTTTTTTAATGTAATTTGTATGAACATTTGCAACACGAACTTTAAGCTTAGCGACTGAGTACAAAGAACTTCGCTGCTCTTTGTTTGTTTTAGGGCTGAGATGTAAGGAGGGGCAAAAGAGTGTGAAGCTTTAAAAGTGAGGAGGAAAATTGAGTGCGAGATGCGGGATTTGATAGGAAGCCAGGAGAGGGATTTCAGCAGGGGAGACGCAGAGTCAGATATAGGAAAGAGTAGAGTGATTCTGGCAGCAGCGTTTAAGATAGATTGTAGGGGAGACAGGTGAGAGGAAGGAAGGCCGGACAGCAGGAGGTTACAGTAATTGAGACGAGAGAGAATGAGGGCCTGAGTCAGAGTTTTAGCAGTCGAGCAACATAGGAAAGGGCGTATCTTTGTAATATTGTGGAGGAAAAAGTTATAAAAATAGTAAACTGGAGGAACCAATTAGTATTCTCGTAGCAATTTTGACTTAACATTTGATTTTCGGAATGTGAATTAATCAACTTTTATTTCCTGGAGTGGGTAACCAGCCCATCCTGGTGTTACATTTATTAAAGATAATGGGATTGTATCCCTCATTTCATTGACACAGTGCCAATCAGTGGTTGCCAGCTTTAACTCGTCCATTCTTTGCAGGGGTCATTTACACTGCCTCCTAACAATCAAGTACAGAAAGTGAGTCTCAAAGCAGTCAGAAATAGCGCTCAATCAGTGGGATTGCTTTCATAATAGAAATCTAAGGAGGTTGAATGCACATAAGGACTTTCTGATGGGTGGAAATGCCCCTTTGAATGAATATACCATGCAGAGAACGACATACTTTAACCATCCTACACTGTTCCGTTAGAATACCTTTAGCTACCATTACATGGATTCACATGGTAATTTCTGCTCCTAACTGTAAGAAGAACCTGCTATGCACCGATCTGGGAAAATACCTATTCAGGGAATACTCACTGAAGAAAACTAGCAGCATAGGAAATCTGCAGAGAGAAAAATAATTGGCCTAGTGTATTTACAATATGCAATAACTTTAAAGGGATTAACGAAAACATAAAACAAGACATATTGAGCCAGCGGTTTTACAGGATGTGAAATGAATAGAAACGTTCTTATATAGGCTGTTATATATTTAGCTTTCCACACCACAAAACCTGCTCTTTACTTCTGACATTTGACTATGTTTGGTATTTTGTTTCAAGGTCTTGAAAGTTTATGCACGTGAATATCTATAAAAAGCTTCTGTGCCATCTCAATATAAAGAATCTCTGCTAAAATAAACTCTTTTAAAATAGGGAGTTCATAAAAATATAAATCGGCAATATTGGTTTTGTGGTTAATTCATCTCTGCCCAGGTAACAGACTGGCCAGACAGGAGAAGAGGTGATATATGAATGTCATTGGCCCCTATATAATATACAGTCATTGGAATTTAACTATTCTGCAGGGACAAGACAGCTTCATAACATATGAAATAGGGAGCAATATGTCTGTTCCACGTAGCTGGAAACAGAAACATTGGAACCGTTTTGTTAAATCTGATTCTTATATTTTTTAGCACTCAGATTTTAGACATGAATAAATACTGTAGTCGGTCTCTCGTTATATCCAGGTAAGCGTGTTAGTCATACGTAGCAAGCTGAGCAATGCCCTGTGAGTTTCCTTACTGCTGCCGGTCACCTCCACACATACACTGCAACTTACAACCTGCTAGTCCTTTAGGGACTACCTTGAAAAACAATAGTCCTTTTAACTTTAAAACATCATCCAAAACCCAGGTTTATCTGTGCTGGTTTATTTTATTTATTTATTACATTTTTATAGCGCTTTTATCCAAAGCACAAATACAGAACAATACACCAAAATCAACTTGAATAAGAGCAATAACTGAATAGATGCAGATGAATGATAAGGAGCCCAAAGATGAAGAGTTAATGGAAGTTAAAGAGAAGGTAAGAGATGAGTTTTAAGCTTGTGACAGTATATGTGTAACGGGTATTCCCCCACCCACTCGCAGATAATACTGTGGAAGTGTAGGAACATGCAAAGTTACTCAGGTGTGGTGCATTACCTGTTGGCTCACAGGAGGGCTGAGCTTCCGCCACGGGGAACCTGGGGTACATACATCTCATAAATCTCTAGGTGCAACGCCTCCACCTGGGAGGGATCCCAACGGAGTGGGAGGAGGCCCTCACAGGAAACAACCACACAAAGCGAACTAAGGTAAAACAGGACTGGCTTTACTGCATAACCAACTACATCTACATACATCAACACAACAATCATGCGCCACTGCGGACGCTAACCACTCTGGGCGTCACGGCGGACGCTACCACCTGGGCGTCACGGCGGACGCTACCACCTCTGGCGTCACGGCGGACGCTAACCTCCCATAGAGTGATCCCACCCTGTGTCCAGTAACCCCCACCCAAATGTCTTGCACCCCCAAAGTCAAATACCACTGTGCATGTGTATGTGTGACTGCGCAGCCACTATGTCTGGTGATAGGCCTGGTTGGTGCACGTGAGTTGCAGGTTACCTGCCCGGGCTCCAGCCACGGGTACCGCGATATCACCGGAGATCTGCCCGATCCGACGTTGTCCTCCACACCGCGTTGGGTGAATTCCAGCGCGGATAATATCACCTTAGTCCCAGGGTCTTTGATGGTGTTCTGAGCCCAGAACCCACCTCGCAGGGCCGCACGGCTTTAGCACTGTGTCCCTGACTAAGCTACCAATAAATGGGTCAGTATCCCTATCTAGGGCCTGTCCCTATCTCCACAAGCTATTAAGTGGCTCAGGACCTAACTGGGGGCCTGGGGGCTGCTGGCCTAATGCAGAGGGTCACTGACCCCTGCACCCACCTCTTACCCCTAGCTGGTCCGGATCCTGACTGACTGTGTCACTGCCAAACCCCGCGAAAAGTATCTCCTCTTTCCCGGGCAAATCCCTCAGCCCTATTGGCTCCCTGGCGTCAGGTGTCTCTGCCCCTATGCACCCTGGGGGCTGGCCGTCTATTCTCGCGCATGCGCGAGCTATCTGTGGCCTCCCGCGCTAGCTGGCCTCCTGCGCATGCGCGAGCTCACTGTCATGGCGGCGCCCTGCTCCGCTAGCCGCCGGGCCGGTGGCAACGCGATCGCGGCCTTAGCGACGGCCCGATCGCGTCCCCGGCAACCGGCCTGCTCGCCGCTCGCGTCCCCGGCAACCGCCCGACCGCTTCCCTAGTAACCGGCCGCAATACAACCACGCGCGCAACGGGGAAGGAGGGGTGAGTGCGCGAGGGGGACAAGGAGGGGGCGAGTGCGCGAGGGGGACATGGCTACATCCTCCCCCTGGTGAAACTCCAACATCCCCGCTTGGACCACATAACTTACACAAACGTTATATAATAAAAAATGCATCTGGTACGAATACAACTTAGCACATTGCATTAACTTTAAACAATGTTACACAATTCTGTGAGCATCACAATCACGGATTGGATTTTGCTCCGAGACCACTGCTGAGCCTCATACTGGGGTGCCCCCATTTGATCATAGGTTACCCGAGTTGGAGGGTACCTGGCCCTTTGGCTCCTACGGAGTTGTTCTTCAGCAACTCCCTCTGGGGAGTAATAAGTACAGTCCTGAGGCTCAGCCTCTTCCCTTGGGGGGAGAAATGTCTCTGAACAGTCTCTGTTAGGCACAAAGCACGGGCTCTGTGGATCCAAAGGCTGGCCTGTTGGTGCCACCTTAGTAGGCATTGGCCTACGGGGCCCCTTACCCGTAGCTCCTCCGGGAGATGCCCCTTCTGTGGAATAGTCCCTTTGAGAGGGTCCCTCCATAGGGTCTTCAGGAGTTTCAGAGTGGGTCTCGTTATTTACAGTCTCTTGACCCACCTCTGATAGATCGGACTCACCGTTGAGCGGTGTGGCCTGTATTTCTTCTTCTTCGTCTCCCACTTGGGGGATAGGGAGAAGGTGATTACGATGCCAAACCTTTACCCGGCCGTCTGTGTCTTTAATGCGATAGACCGGGAGGCCGGGCATCTGTGACTCTACCTCATATACGCCATCTCTCCATCGGTCTGCCAGTTTATGTTTTCCGGGGATTCCCAAATTACGAAGTAACACAGCGTCCCCAGGACGTAACTCTCGATACTTGACTTTGTTGTCGTATCGTCTCTTATTGCCAGCATTCAGTTTAGCTGTAGACTTCTCAGCCTGTTGGTAAGCTCGCTGCAAACTGTCCTTTAGCCTTTGCACATACTTGAAATGGGTCGCATTGTGTATCCCATCCGTTGAGACTCGAAGACGCACATCCACGGGGAGTCTTGCCTCCCGCCCAAACATGAGGAAGTACGGGGAGAACCCAGTGGACTCATGGCGAGTACAGTTGTACGCGTGTACCAACGTTTCTACGTGACGACTCCATTCTGTTTTCTGCGGTCCCTTCAGAGTTCCAAGCATGTCCAACAGGGTCCTGTTGAATCGTTCAGGCAAAGCATCTCCTTCGGGATGGTACGGAGTCGTCCGGGATTTGGCGACGTTCAGCATTTTAAGTAATTCTCGGATCAGAGTACTCTCAAAATCTCGCCCTTGGTCAGAGTGGAGTCGGTTTGGAAGACCGTAATGAACGAAGAACTTTTCCCATAGCACTTTCGCGACCGTGATAGCCTTCTGGTCTTTTGTGGGGAAGGCCTGGGCATATCGGGTATAGTGGTCCGTGATGACCAGCACGTTACCGATACCTCGGCTATCAGGTTCGATACATAAAAAGTCCATACACACCAAGTCCATTGAACCAGAACTCTTCAGATGGGCCATGGGAGCTGCTCTGGTAGGCAACGTCTTGCGTTGAACGCACCGGACACAACGGCGGCAGTGTTGTTCCACCGCTTCCCGCATCTTGGGTCAGAAGAACCGGTCTCGGACTAGCCCAAAAGTCTTCTCTACACCGAGATGCCCATGTTCATCGTGTAGGGACTTCAACACCAGGTATTGTAAGTTCTTAGGTAGGACTAGTTGTCTCCTATCCGGGTGGTTGTGGTATTGCACCACCCGATAGAGCAAGCCATTGTCTATTTCAAATTTGTCCCATTCTCGTATGAGCAATGCCACCAAGTCATTGGGCGCACGTTTCAGAAGGGCTGGGTTCCTCTTTTCAACGGCGTGCCTGATGATACTAGCGACCGGATCTCGAATTTGGTAGTCTACCAGATCTTTCCACCGGAACACCTTGTCATGCGTGAGGTGCATCCCTTTTGGGTCGCAGTAGGCGGCGGGGACAGCCTGCGACTGGCATCCCAAGGAGTCGGCCACTCGTAACTCGGAGAAGGCCACTTGGTCATTAACTATGGCTGCAGTTTTACACATAGCCCGCACTCCTGGGCCGGGAAGTTCTTCCCATTCCTCGTCATCGGGGGTAGCGAGTAGTCCTGGCCTTCGGGAGAGGGCGTCCGCCCCAATATTCAATGGCCCCGGCTTATACTTCAAGGAGAAGCGGTAGTTACTGAGGGCGGCCTGCCATCTGTGGCCGGCTGCATCTAATTTGGCCGACGTATTGATGTACGTGAGGGGATTGTTATCCGTCCTTACTTCGAAGGTGACACCGTACAAGTAATCGTGAAGCTTCTCGGTGATCGCCCACTTGAGAGCCAGAAACTCCAACTTGTGGACGGGGTATCTCTGCTCACTGGGTGTCAGACTGCGGCTGACGTAGGCTACAGGCCGAAGACCTTCGGGGTGCTTCTGATGCAGGACAGCACCCAGCCCATTGAGGCTGGCATCCACATGCAGGACATACGGTTGTTCTGGATCAGCATAGGCCAGCACTGGTGCTTCAGTCAGACTCTTCTTCAAGTTCAGGAAGGCCCGTTCACACTCAGGCGTCCACTTATCGCCAAACGGTTGACGGGCCGACGTGGCCTTTCTCCCAGTATCTTCAGGGTATATCTTCAGCAAATTGTTCAGGGGTTTAGCTCGACTAGAGTACCCTTCCACGAACCGACGGTAATACCCACAGAAACCGAGGAAGGACCGCAGTTCCGTGACATTATCGGGACGTGGCCAGTTCACCACAGCTTCTACCTTGGCTGGATCAGTAGCAATCCCCTGGGCAGACACGATGTGTCCCACGTAGGTCACCGAGGTGTGACAAAACCTACACTTGTCGAGTGATAGCTTCAACCCTTCTTGACCAATACGATCTATCACCTTTAGCAGCCTCTCCTCGTGTTCTTCTAAGGTCTTCCCGAAGACAATAATGTCGTCCAGGTAAACCAGACACTCCCGGGGAATCATGTCTCCGATAGTCTTTTCCATCAGCCTTTGGAACGTAGCAGGCGCCCCACATATACCTTGGGGCATACGGGTGAATTGATAGAATCCCAGGGGGCAGACGAAAGCTGTTTTTTCCTGGTCTTCCGGCGTCATGGGCACCTGATAGTATCCTGATCGGAGATCAAGAACGCTAAACCAGTGACTCCCATTCAGCGCATTCAGGATCTCTTCAATGCGCGGAAGGTTGTATTGATCCGGGATCGTGCGATTGTTCAGTGTTCGGTAGTCGATACACAGTCGTACGGACCCGTTCTTTTTCCGCACCACCACTATGGGCGACGCGTAGGGTCCTCGCGATTCCGTCACAATCCCAGCGGTTTCCATGTCTTGTATGGCGTTCCTCACATCGTCCACATCCCGAGGGGCAAGACGACGAGAACGTTCCCGGAATGGAGTGGCATCACTCATCCGAATGGTATGCTGGGCACTGCGGCTGCACCCCACATCCATCTCGCTCGTGGAGAACACATGTCGTCGTTGCAGCAACTGGGTGATCAACCGCTCTTTCCACTCTGTGGACAGCGTTGACTCGCCGAAATTGAAGTCCAGATCGACTATCCGCTCATGCGCGGCCGCCGCCTTCACCTGAGGTGTGGCTCCCACCGGGCTGACCGGGTATATGCATCCCAACTTCTGGTCGACATCAAACTCCATCGGAAAGGGGGAGAGATTCTGCACATACACGTGGGTTCGAATAGGGATCTTGGTCGTCCATTCCCTTACTTCGGGTAGTACTCTATACCCTCGCTGAACCTCTTCTTCTTCAGGCTCACTCTCCAGCGAGAACAGTTGGTCGTTCTGGTCTCGGTCAGGATAACAACACCAGACGGCCATCTTTTGCACTCCCCCTGGTAATATGGTCGTCAGTCCTCGTTGACGATTGTAGAGGTCTCCATGACGCTCCAAGGCATATACCCGATGGCACTCCTCTCGTAAGACGGGGTCTAGGAGCGAATCGGCCAGCGGCAGCTCGTTGGTCTCTTTCAAGTAAGCTCGAATTATAGCTTGCACTATGTCCGCATTGGTTCCCAAGATGATGGGGTATTTACAATGGTCGTGGGGCTCCGGGCATACCATGGCCGCTACCTGCATAGGGTGCTTCTTGCCGGTGTTCAGTTGGAGTATGTCCAGCTGGACCCTTGCAATCCCATCGATGGGGTAGTCTTCATTACTCAATCCCCTAACCTTCATATGTTCGGCCGGCCTCAGAGGGCAGTGTTGAAGGTGCTGGTCGTAGAACTTGCGATATATTATGGTCACTTGTGACCCGGTGTCCAATAGGGCCGAGGCGTATATCCCTTCTATTACCACGGGCACGATGGCCGCGGGGCCCACTTGACTGCACGCTTCACCGGGGGAGGCGTCCTCACTGGGGCCAGCGTCAGCAGGAGAATCCGCGGTTCCCGGAGGGGTGTTCACCTCAGGCCCGACGGTCTGGGCTCGGCATACCATCGATCGGGCGGTGCTTCTTCGGTCGGGAGGTTTTTCTTCCGGTTGGTCCTCCTTCTCCGGACAATAGTACGAGATGTGGCCCTTCTTCCCGCAGTTGTAGCAAGATACCTCACGGCGGTCCGGACGACTCTTATACGTGGATGAGGACCGCTCAGAACTACGACTTTCCCGAACAGACGACTTGGGGGTCGTTTCCTCCTCTGGTGTGGAAGGTTTCTTACTCTTTGGGGCCGAGGGGGCCACAGGGTCATTCTTGGGGGTAGTTTGGGATTTCTTTGATTCATGGAAATGGCGCTGCACTTCATGGTCTCTTATGTAATCCATTAGTTCCCCGTATTTAGGGGATACTGCCGCGATCGGGGCGGCTCGCATCATTATAGCTATGTTGTGGTCAGGCAACGACCCCTTGAGTAGCTGTCTGAACCGGTATCGGTCTGCTTCGGCCGCGGAAATGATATGCTTGTCCAGGAGGGTGCCCAGGGACAGCTGTAGGTCACAAACGAAGGCAGATAAATCTTGTCCTTCACGTTGTCGGAGGGCTTTGAATTGAGCCAGTAGCTCATCTTCGTCGTCTTTCCTGGCAAAGGATTTAATTAGCATTTCCACTAGTTCCTGGGCAGTAACTTCTCCTTCCACGCTCCGGTGCGCTCGCACTAACCGCGCGGCGGGGCCTCGGAGGCACTCGACCAGTCTTTGTCTCTTGCTGGCTTCAGAACACGACCACTCCTCTATGATTTGAAGCATATGGTCCCTCCATGCCTCGATCCCCTCTTCTCCCGTGGGCGTCGGCAGAATCCCAGAGAAGGCCTTGAGTTTCCGGTAGTTCTGTGCTTGCGTCGAAATTGTTACAGCTTCTGCTAGTTGGGAGACTAT
This sequence comes from Ascaphus truei, assembly GCF_040206685.1. Classification (NCBI taxonomy): domain Eukaryota; kingdom Metazoa; phylum Chordata; class Amphibia; order Anura; family Ascaphidae; genus Ascaphus; species Ascaphus truei. The sequence continues at coordinate 410,750,472 of NC_134486.1, read as the reverse complement.
CGTGTTCACGTCAAGATTCCCACTAAGGGCCTGACTACGGCTCCCCGTTCCTATGCTAGGCATGGTTGGGGTCCCGCCAGACCGTTGATCAGGGTTGGGTGGAATGAGCGGGCTCCGTGCCCAGCTGGCGGTACCTCCTAATCCGCTTGGGGTGAAAGAGACCCAAGGGGGGTCCACTCGGTGAGGCGTACTGGTCACTCGTTGGCTCGGGTGTAACCCAGTACTAGTGGACGCGTCTTCAGGAGATTGAGAGTCAGCGTAGATCATGCGGCAGTCCTCTGCGGAGGGCTCGGGTAGGTTTAATACCTGGGGGGCCGTTTCTAAGCATATGTCACTCATGGTGTACAGGAGACAGGTGATCCCCCAGCCAGCAATATCCAGTTTATAGTCTATCACCCGGGCGGTGGCCAACCCCGGGCAACTTCTTACTTGCGTGCGCACTGTAGATAAGTCTGTATCCATTGCTACCCCGGTCACGGCAACCGCGCGTCTTGGGGATACTTGGTGCGCTAAGGCCCAGGCATGGACATCCTGCGGTGACGGCACGGACATGATAAAAATATGAATCGGGCAATTTAGAAAAAAAAATTGGAACAGGGCACCCCAGGACTTGATCTCAGCAGCGCCTCCAAATGTAACGGGTATTCCCCCACCCACTCGCAGATAATACTGTGGAAGTGTAGGAACATGCAAAGTTACTCAGGTGTGGTGCATTACCTGTTGGCTCACAGGAGGGCTGAGCTTCCGCCACGGGGAACCTGGGGTACATACATCTCATAAATCTCTAGGTGCAACGCCTCCACCTGGGAGGGATCCCAACGGAGTGGGAGGAGGCCCTCACAGGAAACAACCACACAAAGCGAACTAAGGTAAAACAGGACTGGCTTTACTGCATAACCAACTACATCTACATACATCAACACAACAATCATGCGCCACTGCGGACGCTAACCACTCTGGGCGTCACGGCGGACGCTACCACCTGGGCGTCACGGCGGACGCTACCACCTCTGGCGTCACGGCGGACGCTAACCTCCCATAGAGTGATCCCACCCTGTGTCCAGTAACCCCCACCCAAATGTCTTGCACCCCCAAAGTCAAATACCACTGTGCATGTGTATGTGTGACTGCGCAGCCACTATGTCTGGTGATAGGCCTGGTTGGTGCACGTGAGTTGCAGGTTACCTGCCCGGGCTCCAGCCACGGGTACCGCGATATCACCGGAGATCCGCCCGATCCGACGTTGTCCTCCACACCGCGTTGGGTGAATTCCAGCGCGGATAATATCACCTTAGTCCCAGGGTCTTTGATGGTGTTCTGAGCCCAGAACCCACCTCGCAGGGCCGCACGGCTTTAGCACTGTGTCCCTGACTAAGCTACCAATAAATGGGTCAGTATCCCTATCTAGGGCCTGTCCCTATCTCCACAAGCTATTAAGAGGCTCAGGACCTAACTGGGGGCCTGGGGGCTGCTGGCCTAATGCAGAGGGTCACTGACCCCTGCACCCACCTCTTACCCCTAGCTGGTCCGGATCCTGACTGACTGTGTCACTGCCAAACCCCGCGAAAAGTATCTCCTCTTTCCCGGGCAAATCCCTCAGCCCTATTGGCTCCCTGGCGTCAGGTGTCTCTGCCCCTATGCACCCTGGGGGCTGGCCGTCTATTCTCGCGCATGCGCGAGCTATCTGGGGCCTCCCGCGCTAGCTGGCCTCCTGCGCATGCGCGAGCTCACTGTCATGGCGGCGCCCTGCTCCGCTAGCCGCCGGGCCGGTGGCAACGCGATCGCGGCCTTAGCGACGGCCCGATCGCGTCCCCGGCAACCGGCCTGCTCGCCGCTCGCGTCCCCGGCAACCGCCCGACCGCTTCCCTAGCAACCGGCCGCAATACAACCACGCGCGCAACGGGGAAGGAGGGGTGAGTGCGCGAGGGGGACAAGGAGGGGGCGAGTGCGCGAGGGGGACCTGGCTACATATGGAAAGGGAGGCAGAAAGATGGATATCAAGGGGCAGACATTCCAATGAAGAGAAGCAAGAAGAAGAAAAGAACGGAAACGAGAGAAAGCACATGGGGGATGGGGAGAAGCCAAGAGAAGTTGAGAAGATGAGCAGAGAGCACGTGAAGGAATATAGAGAGGACGTTTCAAATAAGCAGAGACCGTGAATCGATTTGAAGGTAATACAAAGACATCTAAACAAAATTCGCTGTGAGAGCGTAAGCCAGCGAAGTTGATGGAGTAAGGAAGAAGAATGGGCAAAGTGAGGAAGATTTAAGAGGAAGCGTGAAGCAGAATTCAATAGTGTTTGGCGAGGAAGGAGTGAGTAAGCAGGAAGACCAAGAAGAAGAGAATTACAATAGTCAAAATGAGAAAGAATTAAAGGGTTTAGCGGAGTCAAAGGAAAGAGTGAATCCAAGGCAGATTCAGGAGTTGAAACCCGCAAGAATGGACAGAGAGGGAAATATGTAGAGAAAAGGTCATGTATTTATGTATGTCTTTATTTATATAGGGCCATTAATGTACTTAGCGCTTCACAGTGGTAATACCCGTGACAAAGTGAAAAAAAGAGGGGAAAGAGGACCGAACCCTGGGGAACACAAATAGGAGAAGAAGCAAAGGGAGAATGTGTGTTGTGCCAAGATACAGAAGAACGGTCAGAAAGATATGAATAAAACCAAGACAGAGCTGAGCCAGATATACCAAGAGAAAAAAGGGTGTTGAAAAGAAGAGGGTGCTGCCAATCACGTTGTGTTTGTCAACGCTATATACGGCAAGCCCCACCACCAAAATTGCAGGCCAGAAGGTAAGGGGGGAGTGGAGACTCCAGGAGGATTGCAGTTCAGGGAAGGACAAATATTATTGTGCCAAAAACAGAACAGGGGCACATCACTTATGTTAAATCACAGAACATCAAGAAACATTAACTGAGATAAACCCAATCCTGTCTGAACTTCTTTTCAGTGATCAATATCCCTATCTGATGGACATTAGGGCTTCATGGGGAGGGCTGCTTCAGCCCTGCACCATTCAAGACAACTAGTGACTCTCGCTCTAACTCTTTGGCTAGCCCCCACTCAGCCCTTTCATAACCATCCTCTAAAAGGTTTCAGAAACTGCCACACACCTCTATCCTTTTTGTGACAGGATAACATGGGCAGTATAAAATATCAACAATGTTATCGTTTCTAACGATAAACCAAAAAAGAATTTCCTACGCTTGTCTTCCTGTACCCCAGTGGTTTTCAACCAAGAGTTCCCTGAGAGAGCATTCCCTCATGGCTGATACTTTATTGTTCGAGACAAAGTCCATTTTATTTTGCCATATTTTGTAATCTTATAATTAAAAAAACAGTGACTATAGGATGAATGTTATAAGAGAAAAAGGGAGAATGGTGGAGCACTACAACAAATGTCCATAGAAAAATAAACAAGGAGGAGAGTGCGTTTCCCATAAAAAATAATTATTTAATGGTCATGAGGACAAGAAAAAGGCAAAAAAGCCCCACCAGCGTTTCACGCTTCTCAGAGCGCTTTGTCAACGTATACGCAACAAACTTTATTGACATATATGTAGAGACATATTTAAAATGAATTACAGGCATACCCCACATTAACGTACGCAATGGGACCGGAGCATGTATGTAAAGTGAAAATGTACTTAAAGTGAAGCACTCCCTTTTCCCACTTATCGATGCATGTACTGTACGGCAATCATCATATACGTGCATAACTGATGTAAATAACGCATTTGTAACAGGCTCTATAGTCTCCCCGCTTGCACACAGCTTCGGTACAGGCAGGGAGCCGGTATTGCTATTCAGGACGTGCGGGCAGGCGCACGCGTGAGCTGCCATTTGCCTGTTGAGCGATGTGTACTTACTCGTGAGTGTACTTAAAGTGAGTGTCCTTAAACCGGGGTATGCCTGTACCAATGAACATAGCACAAAAGCAGCACACCCTCTATAATTACTAATGATCTCCTGATGTGCAAGAGATCAAGCTAAGTGTGCGGGCTCAGCAACCGATAGTCCCGCCCCTAGCAACCAATCCGGAGTCTAAACAGGTCTAGCAACAACTAAGCAGGCTAAGCGCTTGCGCAGTATCTGACTGTGAATAGATCTGTTGGGACAATGGAGGCTACTAACAGGGCGGGAGATCGGTGGCAACAGCACGCACCGCATTGTACAACACTAGCAAGATGCACACGCGCACGTCAGCCCCACAAGCCCGCAAACCGCATAGTACCCGGTGGCGAGAGGGGATCGGCGCGGCGGGCCAGCAACCGATGGTCCCGCCCCCAGCAACCAATCTGGAGCCCTGCCAACCATAACAACCACTCTGGTTATGCGCTTGCGCAATACCTAGTAGTGGGTAGATGTGTCAAGGTAATGGAGGCAAGTCAAGGGGCGGGGAAAGGCGGCGCCAGGCAATCGCATCACGCCAATCACATCCAACCACCGCGCTCAAGCGTCGCGTAACACATAGGGCTGGCGCAACACCCAATAAACAAGATGAAATACATATTAACCAAGGGTTAGTTCAAAAAGTGCTCATATGAAAAATACATTCATACAGATAGAATATAATTAAAAGAATGATACCACAGTACATAAATTCACAATATACAACCCAAATCTAATCCGTACTTTTTCTAGATAGAAAAGAGTAAGTATATAATTATGACTGTGTGATCTGTACATGTATGTAGAGCCCTAATCTTAGCAGCAGAAGCTGCGGGTCAGGGGGCATCGAGAAGGGATGGGTGAAAAGAGTAAATTTTAATTTTAATTTTTAATATTGGTAACTAAACAATTAAAGAACTCATATGTACACTAATGTAGAGTTTAATTACACCCAACCCTAATCGATGACCCCATCTGATACATCTCTACAAACTGCATAGTCAGGAAAACACAACCGGTATAGAGTAATATCCATAGAATAAAAAATATAAAAATTGGAAAATAGAACAAAAGGATATATAACTACATATGTCCTATTATATCAAATATTGCTTATAATGTCATAATAGTTCACAATAGGAGATTACTTGAACAAAATATATTTCAAGTGATAATATAGAAAAGGGCATCATTATCAATATGCATATAAAGGAATGTATATACATACAAATAAAGTGTAGGCTAAAGAGAAACTCACACTCAATGTACATACAAAGCCATAGGATATTCACCATGAGGTATAGGAATAAGAGGTTAACTTATTGGAAAGGAAAAATAATTCACTTGTCCAAAAATGGGCCCAGATCCCAATCTGTGTTGAGACCGGATGGTACCCTCGTCCTCATGGTGAATATCCAAAATAATTCACGTTGATTAAGTGCGTTCAGTTTATCCCCACCTCTGATTGAGCAAGTAACTTGTTCAATTCCCGTAAATGAAAATCCTCCCAAGCCACCTTGGCTACAGCAGGAAAAATGATGAGATACAGGGTGTAATAAATCACCTCTTTCAATCAATCGCACATGTTCCATTATTTTAACCTTTAAGGCTCGAATAGTACGGCCAATGTATTGTTTTCCACAGCGACAGGTCAGGAGGTAGACAAGAAAACGTGTGTTGCAATTAATAAATGTCCTAACTTTAAACTGCCGGCCTCTCGCTGTGGAAGAAAACTCTGAACTCGTGCTCATATATTTGCATATTTTACAATTGGAACATCTGAAAGTACCAAAAGGAAGAGGATTTTTCTTTATGACATTATCAGAGGATTGGTATAGGCTAGGAGATACAGAATTCGATATAGTTTTAGCTCGTCTGAAAACAAATTTCGGTCCTTCATTGAAAATATTTCTAAGGGCAGGATCTACCGATAGAACATCCCAATGTTTTTTAACAATTTGTTTAATTTGCTCAGACTGAGCACTATATTGGGTAATGAACATTGGGGTTTGTGCAGAGCTATTCCTCTATGTGTGTGTATCTGAGAAAATAAAAGATATTCTGGCGCACAGCCAAGAGTGGGTCCCAAACAGGTTGAATTAAAAATATTGCTTTAATGATCCATCTAAAAAAGTGGAGGCACACACCCTCCTACGCGTTTCGTGTTAAAAACACTTTATCAAGGAGAAGGTGTAGACTGATCCCTAAAAAGGGATGACCTGTCCATAAGAGCCACTTCTTGGTGTGTCCTCTCTGGATCAACCCTATTGTAGCCTCTAGCTACAAACCTTTCTAAAAGATCTCTAGACTGTTTGTTAAAGTTATCTACTGTGGATCAATTTCGTTTCATAAATGATAGCTAAAATAAAATGCTGCTAATTTATTTATAAATCATAAGTCCCACTACAACAATAGTGTTTTTGTATGTACACTGCTATAACCCATAGCAACTACTGTAGTTATTTTGAATGTACAGTATGTAGATTTTTATTTATATAGTGCCTACTTAGCGCTTTACAAGAGAGACAATACAGAACCAGGAATTATAGTACAATGTGTGCTACAAATAATCAAACAATAGGAAAGGAAATCCCTGCCCAGGAGAGTTTACAATCTAAGTGGTATGATGGGAAAGTTACAGAGACAGCAGGTGAGGGAATAAGTGCAGTAGATGGCAGTCATTGGTAAGAGTGACTCTGGGTGTGGGACAGTAGCCATTAGCCTAGGCTAATAAAATGCTTATTTTAAAAGTTGAGTTTTAAGGCTAGTCTTAAAGGTGGGGTGCTTGGTGTAAACCGAGTGTGATAGAGTTCCACAGGTAAGGGGCAGTGAGGCAAAAGGGTTTAAGGCGAGAAAGAGAGCAGTAGAAGTGAAAGTGGTAGAAAGGAGACCCAGTTATGGGTAGAGTGCAGGAGATGAGCATCGGCATAGCGAGAGACCAAAGCTGATGTGTATGGAGGAGCAGATTATTGGAGAGCCCTGAAGGTTAGGTTCAAAACTGTGTGGGTGATCTGAAACTTGATGGGAAGCCAGGATAAAGATTTTAAAGATTTTACGAGATGAGCAAAGATTGTTTTGGGAGAAAGGGAAATTATTCTAGCCGCAGAATTTTGGATAGATTGCAACTGAGAAAATTGTGAGGTAGGAAGGCCTGTTAGTAGTGTAACGGGTATTCCCCCCCCCCCCCCCAATCGCAGATATATGTGGCTGCAAGGAACATACGGTGTTACCAGGTGTGGTGCATATACCTGCAGGCTCACAGGAGGCCTGAGCCTCCACTAGTGAGAGCCTGGGGTGAATCCTCTGGAACGGTCTCGGTTTCAGCACCTCCACCTATGTAGGATTCTATGGAAATGTAGAATGACCCTAACATAGGAACCCACCCAGAAACCACATACACCAGTATTATGGATAACAGATTTACTGAATGAATAAACGATAACAATACATCACAATTATACTCATAACATCACCACCGTATAACATCCCCACAGTGCCCACAGCCCAACCCCCTTTGTCCCGTGGTCAGCGCTGCCACTATGTGTTAACAGAATGTTATGATCTTTGTTGGTGCACGTATAGAGTACCTGCCGAGTGCTCCTGCACTCGGACCTGCAAGGACTTCACAAAGGATCAGTCGTAGGATGGTGTCATCTGATCCCCAACCGGCCTCCTTGCACGCGGACCGCCAGAGGCGATCCCAACCTGGAAACAGTCTCTGCGGACCCCAACTTGGATCCGAACCTCTTAGCAAGAACCGCAGCGTCCGCTGTGTCCCTATCTAATCTACCCTACTGTGACAGGATCCTTAACATAGGGCCTGTCCCTATAGCACTACGTGACACGCGCTATACTATAGGCCGTCCCTACAGCACAGCAACCTGTAATGGCTTTGGGGGAAACTACTAGGGCTCTACAGGGGTTAATAACCTGCCCCACCCCCTTAGCTCTTCCCAGTATGATTACTACTTAACTTATCCCAGAGCCTGCAGCAACAAGCTGTGACCCACTGGATGCTCGCAGCTAAAGTGCTGAGCAACAAGGTGCCTGCCTGTCAGACCTCACAGCACTGACAGCCGTGACTCTGACAAGACAGCACTAAACTAAGGGCAGCGTCCCTATCTTGGGCATCTACCTACTGTTGGCTAGCCTAGTGCAGATCCTCTCCAGAATTCCTGACCTCGTTAACAGGCTATCCCTTCAGGCATCCTACCCCTAGCGCTACCTCAAGGTGACTAGAACAGCTATAGCCCCTCTCCAGACCCACTAACTTAGTGGGGAGTTGGGGCCTACCTGGGGTGTGGGTACCTATCTGGGTGCAGGAGCTGCACTCACTCCCCGCACCCTTCCTTCCCTCACAGTTCCCTGACTCCAACTGCCAGCGTGGGCTAAGCACGCGAAATGTATCCTTCTCTTGCCAGCGCAATCCTGCAGCCCTATTGGCTCCTATGAGGCACCTGGTTCCTCCCTCGCTATGCTCCATGGGAATTGTAGTCCCATAGAGCCTATCTTGGCATTGGGGCCGCGTGCGCACTTGCCCTGCGCATGCGCGAGTCTTTAGGGGCCGCCTCAACCTTTCCCTACCTACTCTCACGCTCGCGCGACTTCCTAAGGCCTGCCGTAACTGGCTAACTAGCCCTGCGCATGCGCGATCTATCTCAGGTCTTCCCGGCGCTCCGGTGCCCTTGCGCATGCGCAACGCACCTGTAATGGCGGCGCTCTGCTTACCGAGCCGCCGGGACCTTAGAGACGCGATCGCGGCCCTAGCGATGGCCCGATCGCGTCCTCGGCAACTGGCCCGCTCGCGGAGGCAGAGCACTACTCCCTGCTCCGGCCACCACCCTTGGAAGCAGCCGTCGGGTCCGTCGCTGGCTCCGGTGGCACCCGCGACCCTGCTGCACCAAGAGAGGGGGGTCTCAAGGAGCTGCTGGAGACCATGGCTACAGTAGTATATTACAAAAATTCAGACTGGAGAGGATGAGACATGAATTAGAGTTTTAGCAGTAGTATGAAAGAGGAAAGAGCAGATATTAGCAATATAACGGAGGAATAAGCAACAAGTTTTTTCCATGACATAAATGTGAATGGAGAAAGAAAGGGAAGACTCAAATATCACTGTATATATGGTAGAACTATTTACGGTGTTGGAAAAAGGAGATATTTAAGCCCGTTTTAGGTGGAAATATGAGGAGTTCAGTTTTAGCATATTAAGTTTAAGGCAGCGGAGTATTATCCACGTGGATATAGCCAGGAGGCAATCAGAGACTTGGGACTGGATTATAGGTGTTGATAGATATATCCGTACTGTATATAGATGATCTCTGAGGCCAAATGAGTGGATGAGGTCAGCCCATGATAGTGTGTGTAGAGAAAGAAGGAGAGGTCCCAGAACAGAGACCAGAGATACACCAACAGACAGATCAACAGGAAACGAAGACATGTTAGCAACAGAGACTGAAAATATGCAAAAGGAGAGGTATGAGAGCCAGGATAAAATGTTGTTGAGGATTCCAAGGGAGTTTAGAATATGAAGGAAAAGAGGGTGATCGACAGTATCAAGGGAAGCAGAGAGATTGAGCGGGATTGGTAGGCAAAAATGACAATGGTATTTGCTTTCATGTAGATCATTAGCTACTATAGTGAACACAGTTTCTGTAGAGTAAGCTATATAAAACAGAGATTGTAAAGGTTCTAGGAGGAAATGAGAATTAAAAAAGCTAATCATATGGGAGAAAACAAGATGTTCTAGTAATTTGGAGGCAAAAGGCAGAAGGGATACTGGCCGGCCATTAGTAAGAAACTTAGGGTTTAGGATGTCTTTCAGAATAGGTGTGTCCACTGCATGCTTAAACGAGGGGTAAATGGAGGAATTGAAGAGGTGGATGAGAGTGGGGACTAAGATGCGAATAAGAGTTCTGTTATATATACAGGGAACACCCGCACAGCTGAGCAATGAACCAAAGTGAGGTGCTAACTAGGTAGGGACAAGATTATATCACAGAGAAAAAGAAACCTAGTATACTGTACATTCACAGCTAAATGTATAGTGAATGTGTTAAAATACTTTATTTGTATCAATAAATAAAAAAAGGGGGTTTAAAATAAGATGTGTGTTAAAGAGTACGTGACTGTCATTTGTAACGTAGCTCTGGTAAGTTAAGTTGATGAACCGTGTGGAGATCCCTGATAGATGTTCAGGATCTATTGCTATTGTATAGCTACCTATAAATATAGGAATGGGGCCGTCACGGAGCCACTGTTTAGATACCGTCCTGTCCCCATAGAGACCGGATCAGAACATGTAGTAATGACTTACAATAATGCGTTAGTGATCTGTGGCAAGGGTGCGATAGTGGTTGCAATCACTGTGACCACCCAATAGGTAAGTATAAAATCAGTGGATGACCTCCCTGACTGTATGGCAAGTGATAGGATTATGCTGATAGCAGTGGAGGCAAACCCATGTAAGAGTTTCTTCCCCACACCCCCACTAGCCTATAGGGTGGTATAAATGTGCACTTTGAGATAAGTATGTATCCCTCTCAATGTGTTTATAACGTTATTGCAGCCTGATGAGTATTGTTCTACGCTCCGGCTGAGGCTAATTTAGGGGATAATACATGGTACCTCATATACAGATGATCACCTATATAGTGGATACTGCTGTAGGGTTAGACCCTCATGCCACTCGCCCAAGGAGGGTAACTAACTTATGGAGAACATACACTCGAACATACATAACCAAACATTAAACCTGAGTGAGGCACTCAATAGAACCTACAGTAATGGGAGGGGGTTGTAGCGCATCATACACAGAGCACACTAAGTATAGTAGTATAGTAAATAGAACATAAATAATACTTGTGCTTCGGAGTGAGATGCGCTCCTGTCCTGGAGCCTCCTGAGTAAACAGCTGAAACATAAGGGGCCCTGAAGAAGCGTTCACACGTGAAACGCGCGCGTTGGCTACACACATTCATGCACACGCGGGAAGCTTTTCATTTGAAAACAGTATTTTGCCGACAAGCTTACTGCTGCCTCCTACTCAGCTTCCTCCGTGTATTTATATATTATGGTGATTCTGCGGGTTATATTTTCCTACCGCAGGATCCTCTGGTTTTATGGGGCTGTTTCATAAGCCCACTGTTTAGTTAGGCATACCCTCGAGCATATCAGCGCTGATATATTAATGATCAGCGCTGATATAGGGGACTATGCGCTGTGGTCTCACATGTGATCCACTAAGATTCAGACCTTTTTTATTCCTGTGTATTTGCCTTTTCGGCACCAATAGAGAACCCTTTTGGCAGCTCACAACCACCACAATGACCATAGCGAGTGTCAGCTCTGTGCACCTCCTCAAAGTGCATGTGTAGCTTATCTCAAAGTGCCCATTTATACCACCCTATAGGCTAGTGGGGGTGTGGGGAAGAAACTCTTACATGGGTTTGCCTCCACTGCTATCAGCATAATCCTATCACTTGCCATACAGTCAGGGAGGTCATCCACTGATTTTATACTTACCTATTGGGTGGTCACAGTGATTGCAACCACTATCGCACCCTTGCCACAGATCACTAACGCATTATTGTAAGTCATTACTACATGTTCTGATCCGGTCTCTATGGGGACAGGACGGTATCTAAACAGTGGCTCCGTGACGGCCCCATTCCTATATTTATAGGTAGCTATATAATAGCAATAGATCCTGAACATCTATCAGGGATCTCCACACGGTTCATCAACTTAACTTACCAGAGTTACGTTACAAATGACAGTCACGTACTGTTTAACACACATCTTATTTTAAACCCCCTTTTTTTTATTTATTGATACAAATAAAGTATTTTAACACATTCACTATACCATTTAGCTGTGACAGAGTGCTCGTAGAGTAAGAGTTCTGATAAGGTGTGAAGGGATGGGAACGAGAGGACATGTGGCAGAGGGAGAAGAGAGAATCAGCTTACAAACTTCCAACTCTGTAACAGGAGAAAGAGTCAAACGTGGAAGAAGGAGATTTAGGTAGAAGCGGAGAGGAGTTGGAGAGTACTAAAGGAATCTCCTAGTTGATAGCATCCACCTTGCCTTTAACGTAGGGATCGGCAAAGACTTGAGGAGAAGTGAATGAAGTATGGGAGGTTGAAGCAGGAGGTCGGAGGAGGGAGTCAAATACAGAGAAAAGATCATGTGGATTAGATTGTGAGTGTTGATGAGTGAGGAGAAGTGTTATTTGGCCTTAGAGAGAGTAGAGTTAAAACAGAAGAGAAATGTACAGTGGCGACACTGTTAATTCTAACACGGCACTCACCGCGGTTAAAAAAAAACGTGGGCGCCGCGCGGCAGTACCCCGCCACGAACCGGGAAGGTTCGCGGGCGCTTTCAATAGAAAGCACCATAGCGCTTTTCTATTGAGGCGCGGGATAGACCGGGCAACGTGCGGGGAGCGCGCACGCAACTTTCAACAACATGCCCGTCACGTGCCCGGCCAGCTCCCGTCTTTTGTAAGACTAAGCTGTGCCGCAGCAGTATAGTGCAGAAAATTAGTCTGAATATGAGATTTCTTCCAAAGGTATTCAGAGGAGAGCGTGCAGGTGCGAAGGAAGCATGTTTGTGAATTTAACCAAGACTGTAGGTTAACGGGATGGGTGTGCAGGAGCTGAGAAGAGGCATATAGATCAAGAGAGGAGGAGAGGATACAGTTATAAGCGATGACAAAATTGTCAGGTTCAGAGCAAGGAGAGAGCGAAGAGTGTTTAGGGTTAATGCCCGAGCAGAGAGGACATTTAACCCATTATGTTTCATAAAACCACAAAATCACTCTTTGTTCTACACTCAAATTACTAAAAAATATATCAACCTCTAAATATCAATTACAGTACTTTCGTAACTAAGATAAAACAGGACCATTCAAAGCGGAGAAAAGGAACATTACTTGTATGTTTGCCATGCAAAATATACTAATGACATTTTAATAATGTCCCCAAGTTTACAAACACTGTGTGACGCGGCCCTGGCAGATGTTGTATTATTGCACATTATACTGTATATAAAAGGAATATGCAGTTTTTCAGATTCACCTCCGGGCCATAATTAAAATGTTATATAGTTATTAAGTAATTAAAATGATGAATAGTAAATGAAGGACAATTAACGAGCTTGTTAAAATAAAAATCCAGTACAATTTCCATTTGTCTTTAATGTTTTTAATTTACCTAAATAAATACCGTAGACAAATGTAAAAATACATTAGTGATAATGGAGTCATACGTATTGATATGCAAAACGATCACACAATTTAGCAAACTCGTCTAAATGTACCAGTTTGGCACAAAAACATTGGCCTGGATTCATCAAATTTCGATGACATATTAATGCAAATTTTTCTACATCAATGTTGTATCGCCAACAGTATGGCACCTTATTTTGGGTGTGTTAAAAATATAGATTTAAAAAACAAAATTTTGAAACACTATTAATACTTGTATTATTTCCACTTTGTCACCTACTGCGGGCTGGCATTAAACAGACCTGTGCACCTCTAACAGGGGATCGAGTTGCTTTTATTTTAATAACACAGTATTGAAGCAGAGCTTTAACCGCATTAATTTCAGCCTCGGGGACCCCTGCTTCCCGAGTTACAGGTATGGGGTACCGATATCACCGCAAAGTTTAAATGTCCCGCTGATGCAGGAGATTTAAACAATGCAGGGAGGTACCGGCACCCCATACCGGGACCTATAACTCGGGAAGTAGGGGGTCCCTGAGGCTAAAATTAAAGCGGTTCAGCTGCGGAGACCCCCTGCTTCAATACTGTGTTATTTAAATAAAATAAAAGCAGCTTCATTACCTAAGTGGCTAGCTAAGAGTGGGGGTTGGAGGTAGTTGCCCCAGGGTGGGTGGTTAAGCATCTTGGGTGGGTAGTTGGGAGGTTAACCCATCCTGAAACCTTCCTGGTAGGCCTAAACACCCACCCTGAATCAACTATCCCCTTCACCCACCCCATCTTCAATAAACCAGGTACTCAGGTTTAACCCCTTCATTGCCTTAGCGGCTATCTGGAAGTAGATCCCGTGGTGGAGATAGGGGCTTCTGGGAACATTCCACTATGGATTTCATCGGTCGGGGCTCCCTCTCTGGCTAATATGTCTCTGATCTTATCTCCCATAGAGGGCCCTATAACATTGCGCGGGTCAGCGGCAGGTTTACACACGATTGCAATATCCCACACATCACGGTCCTTTCCTGCAATACCCTCAGGCACTTTCACAGGATCAATATTATTATCACATCTACAGTACACAACACATATGCAATCTTTTTCTTGTAACACATAATTTTCCCCTGTATCGCAGTGGGTCCCCCCGCTGGGGCTAACCCTATCAATTCTCTGATACTCGTATCATCAATGGTATCTGGGATAGTTTATAACAGTGCTTTATTAGGGTCCAAGATTTCCTGCGCACACCACTCACTTAAAATGTCCGCAGCCATAATGGGAAATGTAAAATGGCGCTTTGTCCTTGCTAAGCCTGGGGAACGTGGCAGGTGTATCGTACCAACTCAGTGAAATCTCAGCAGTGCCTCCAATGTAACCCCTCTTCTTTTACCTCAGACTATAGAGTCTGTTGCTGAGGGGGGAGGAGGAAGGCCTGAGTCCAATGGATATATGTATAGGTGTTCTAGGGTGCGATACACATGGCATGGGACTGGAGCAATTGCACACAACACAATGGTAGTGAACTATAATTGGCTTTATATAAAGGTAGGAACATGCCTTTGTACTCTACAGTCACTTTATCTGACTCAGGGGAACCCAGCCGAGCAGAATGTCTTTATTTCTTGGCCTGGGTAACCATTAACCATCACAGGGGGTGTGCTACTACTCAAATTTATAGCAGCTTTCCCAGACCGGGCGTGTGTATGCAGGATTATTAGTTCAAAGAAATCTTTTGAACAGGTCATGAGAATGTTTTGAACCCCCTCCCCACCCCCAAATAAAAATTACAGTATGCCACCCACATCATAAAGTACAGTATACATTACTGTAGAGTTAAAAAGCTAGTGATTGATTGTAAGAAAGGCAAAAATTGTTAAGCCCATGTCGAAAAAAAAGGGAGGGGGGTCTATTCTTTTTTTTTTTCAGACTTGAAATTCACATTGAATGAGAAGTCATTCTCGCCAAATCCCCAAGAAGGATTTACAGTATCACATTGATCCGGGTGTTTAAGATTATATCGGTACCTGTAGTTCAAAGATATACACGCATGCGCCTAAATGTGATGACACGCATATGGGTTTCAAGAAGGTTCCAATGAGACATACACGCATGCGCATAAAATAAAAACAGTATGAAAAGAAGAGCAAGCCTACAGTAGCAAAAGTTGAAGTATTGAATAATACATATAGAATAAATATATACTTTTTTATTTTTGGGGTTTCTTAGTAGAGACACACTGTACACACATGAGCGGAAAAAATATTTGACATTCGGAAGAAGAAGCAACGTTGTACTTTATATTACTTCTTTTCCCTTTATTATCCAAATATAGCATTTAATTTGTCCCATTTACACCATACTGTATGAACTCGTAACGTTAATCTTAAAATTACACACACACACACACTTACAGAACTGTACGGCAATAAAAGACAGGTTGAATTGCTATTAGATTTTTAAAACAACTCGCGATTGCCCACTTGAGTTTCTCGACGGTATTGCAGAATTTTCTGAACCCAATAAAAACCGGATCTGAACCCGATAAAAACACGCATCTTAAGGAGGTACGGTTGGAAGAAATCGCGCACCATCACATGGGTATTCCGAGGTATACACCATGCGAAGTGTTCGAATAACGGCCGCTGCATCTGTATAAAACTTAACAAGCTTTCCTTCTCTGGAAGTTCCTCATCAAGCTTGTATTTAGAACACCAACCTCTCTTAGGTGCTCACACGGTGGGTCTCGCCGTCCACCATCCAACGAAGGTCATACAGATGTAGCTAACCTTACTGTCTCTGGAGCTGCTACCACCCATGTTCACGCAACCATGATGGTTGGGGTTCTGGAGGATTAGCATTCAGGGGGTCCTATTCAGAATCATGACCTCCCCTCCGCAGCTTTATCACAGCAGACACTGTCCCCAGCACCATGGGAATTTGCTTCTTCGACCACGGTGCCTGGGACAGTGAGTCTTGCTATGTCTGTAGGCATCTTAGGCAGATAGTTATGAGGGTTTCACACTGTACAATGGCGCTTCTTCAGAGGAATATCAGGGTGGTACTAAGTAGCCCTCAAAGAGACAACATTCCAATTGTTACAAATTGGAAACATATCAAACATGATATAACTAGAATATTGGCCACTTATACAAAATTCCCAAATGATGTACTCAATATTATATCTCACGAAGAGGTAAACAATCTAATATATTACACAACACAACGAAGAGACAAAAATTCCAAGCAGACCGCCACCGTCGCAAGATCCAGGAATTTAGCCCAGGAGACATGGTTATCTTCCAAGAACATACACCTTAAGGTGCCCACGCTCAAGCTGGTACCCAGGTTTCTCGGGCCCTATCCCATGATACAAAAAATTAACCCAGTGGCATATCGACTGCGCCTTCCTCCATCAATGAAGATCCCCTCTGTCTTTCATGTGTCCTTGCTGATACCTACATTCCAGAGCTCTCGATTCTCCGATACCACCTCACCATCTCCTCCTCTACTCATACAAGGCCAACAGGAGTACGAGATCCAGTCTATTGTGGACTCTAGGATTTCCAGAGGGACGGTGCAATACTTGGTCCATTGAATGAGCTTTGGACCAGAAGAACGGTCTTGGATTCCCCACCGGCATCTTCATGCCCCCAGACTCATACGGGTGTTTCATCAGAGATACCCTCTCAAGCCTGGAGACGCCCAGAGGTCGCTCCTGAAGGGGGGTGGGTACTGTGAGGATCGTCTCAGCTTACCTCTTTTCATTACCGGGGCTCCCGCCCCACCCACGCAATCCGTCAGCCCTGGCGCCTCCATGGGGACAGGCTACTGAGCGGAGCGCGCGTGCGCACCTCGCTCCCAGATATCTGCTTCTCCCACTCACCCTGGACTCCACCCCTGCATCGGCACCACGCAGAGCAGCCGCGTGGTGGCAGACGCGTGGTGCGCGACCGGCACACGGAAAACACGCACCTTCCATGCATAACCGGGGCGCCTCCCCACACCTGTCCTGCATTACAGAACGGCCAATAGCAGTCACCACTTCGGACACACCTTCACTTCACCTCCTTCCTCATTGGTTGTCTTCCTCCTTTTTTTGCTGTGAGGAATCAGGGAACACGTCCTTTGCAATGTGTTCCCTCCTTACCTGTCAGCTCTCAGACTTCCGCTCTGGCACCAGCGTGTTCGCGCACCCCGCTCTGCTTACAGAGGCGTGTGCACCCGCAGCTCTTTTAGAGTGCCACGGAGCTTAGCTCCGCCCCCTCGGATGCGCCACGCTTCTCTCATGCGAGACGCACAAACATGACGACGTGCACCGCTCCCCAGCTGTGTGGCAAGTACTTGTTTAGCCCACTTGTCTCCTGCAGCCAATCCTTGCCTCCGTGGAGGCTACGCCTCCGCTCCGCCTTTTTTGCTACTGGTTCCTGTGTGCTACATAAAACCTGCAGTTCCTCTCATACCTTGCTGAGCATAACTTGTTGTAGCCTTGAGCGCCTACATATGTTGTGCCTTGCTCCTTGTCCTGTGTTTATCTTGCAGTTTAACCCTTCGTGTACCGACCCGGCTTAACCTTGGAACCTCTCTGGATATTGACCCCGCCTTACCCTCAACTCTGCAGACTTCTCCAACCCAGACCACAGCTATACGGACCTCCACGATTCTAATCTCTCCAACCCCAGACCACGGCTATACGGACCTCCACGATTCTGACCTCTTCAACCCAGACCACGGCTAACGGACTTGACTATTCTGAACTCTCCATTCCAAGACCCTGGCAAGTATCAACTAAACCACGCTCTCCAACCCAGACCCGGCTACGTTTGACAATCCACCTGCCAGGCACACTTCTGCTGCTGTGGGTGTGTGGTTTACTACTTCCCCACCTCAGTACCGAGGTCCTATCTTGTTCGTGGGCAGTGCAAGCATTACAGTAAGCTCAGCCCAATGAACATGGACCCCCCTAAGGTGGAACAAGCTCTGTCTTCGATTTCTGAGCATTTCCAATACCTGGATAATCAGATTGCTTCCCTTACTAAAAATCTGGCCACGGTTTCCCCTAACCAATCACAATCCAGAATTATTAGACCTGCTACCTTGTCTGTTTCTTCCCCTGAAGCCTCTCACTCCCTCGAGCCACTTCTCCCCACGCCCAATCGATATGCGGGAGATCCCCATGGATGCCGAGGTTTACTCAACCAATGTGACAAACAGTTTGAGTTAACCCCTTCCCGCTTCTCTTCTGATAGATCTAAGGTGGTGTATATTATCGCTTTATTAACCGGAGATGTATTGGCATAGGCAGTCCCCATCGGTGAGCAGAGACCAGAACTTATCCAAAACTATCCACGCTTCAAGAAGGAATTTAAGCAAGTCTTTGATACCCCTGGCCATAAGATTACTGCTGCTTCTTTTTTTATTTCTCATTTCTAAGAGTCACAGACCGGTTGCAAGATACGCTCTGGAATGTCGGACCATCGCGGCAGAGACGGGCTGGAACAATGAGGCGTTATTTGCAGCTTTCTGGCAAGGTCTCTCCGAGACATTAAAGAATGAATTAGCTGCTCAAGAGAGACCTACAGTGCTCGAGGATCTTATTGCCATTTGTATTAGGGTAGATAAAACGCCTTCAAGAAAGGAGGCTTGAACGCCAACACTCACGTTCTCCCACACCAACTGCTCTTGTTCCCAGTCTGTTTCCTCCTACTTTCCTAGCTCTTGAGGCTCCAGAACCAATGTAGTTAGGAAGTCACCAGCTTGCCCCTTCAGAGAAACAACGTCCGAGGACTGGAGGATTATGTCTTTACTGCGGACTGTCGGGTCACCTGGTGCTTCACTGCCCCACGAAGCTGGGAAACAACAACACCCTTGAGGTATAAGGGGGTCTCATTGGGTACCATTTCTTTTCTTTCATGCTGTCTATCTTACTTGGGGGTCCTGGCTTCCTAATTCCTGCCTCTGCCTTCATCGACTCCGTGTCTGGGGGAAATTTTGTGGATCAAGATCCTCTGATCAAGAAATCAATACCGGTGGGTCTAGAGGCTATCGACGGACGTCCCCTCCAGCCAGCCTTCATTTCTTTGGAGACTCTTACTCTTACTCTCTCCACTACTCCACTGGACAGACAAGAGACCTTTACAATGGGGTGTTGCCTCTGAGATTGCTCCTGTATCCTCGGTACAACTTATCGCTGGCGTAGAGATCATTACTCCCGCCAAACCTTCGCTTCCTGAAGTACTGTACTGTATATGCAGAGTTCATTGGTGTTTTTGATAAAGTTCACTCTGAAACTCTACCTCCGCATGGCACTTATGATTGCCCCATAGAGCTTCTGCCCTGTGCTATCCTCCCTAAAAGCAGATCCTATCATTTGTCCCTTCCAGAATCCCGGTATTAATGTGTTGGTAAGACCTGGTCTACCATGACAGTCCCCACCCGGCTTTACAATACCGGCAAATCAGTGATTGGCTGGGAGGAAAATTCCCATGCTCTGATAGGCTGCAGAGGTTTGTGATTGGGACACTGAAACAAAAAGAAACCTTGCAGCCAATCAAGACAGCAGATTCCAAGTGCCAAACCAAGAGCGGCAAATTCAAAGATGCTCCGAGAAGAATAGACGCAAGCTGGCTTCAGAGATTCTCAGTCAGAAAAGTTTCTAAGTCCCGCTTTTTGAGAACGTAGTGGTCGCGGCTGGCATTGCATGCTCAATTCAGTTCCAGGACTCTCGTGAGTACCTCCCGGTCATTTTAAAGGGCTCCTACAGAGGTCATTTTTGAGAATTTTGTTTAAATAAATTTTATTTGTTAGGCCCTTTCCCAGTAAGTGTGTTAACTGTGTAAATTGTGTTACATTGTGTGTATGTCTTTTCCTTAAATAAATTACAATTTATTTTACCTCCTTGCTTTGCTCAATCAATGATCCCGGTATAAAAAAGGTGTTGATAAACCTTGTCTCCCGTGACAGACCGTGTCTCTAGTTTAGCAAAGTACTGTAGAACTTGAGCAACACACCAGTAATGTACTGTAAGTTAGGACAAGAACATTTTCTTACTATGGACAATTTCAGAACATGAGTTGAATGATTATGAGCAAATCATTATGGGCTTTAGCATAGATACAATGTAATACATTAGGATTCTTCATAGATGGAATTATAGTGTACATAAGAACCCACATGTTGGTCCCCTAAAAGATATTTCAGTGGCAACTAATTTACACTACTCAGGACTAATAGGGGTCATCGGACTTTGAAGTCCTGTACATACATTGCAAATTATTATACTACAAATGTAAAAACAATGTTCGATTTGTATAATACTGTGTACGTGGCTACGTCAGCTGTATATTTGTAGTATAGAGGTCTACCATTATAAACATACTGCATATCAAAGAGGGCTCACTATTTTGGACTGTGCAGTAGTGATTTGACAGGAACTTAGCTTGTATTTGATGAACCGCTGTCTTACTAGCGGGTGGTATCTACGGCTCTCGCTTTGGATAAACATTGCTGCCTATTTGGGTTACAGGAATACAAAGTTGGAATATGCCCCAAATCTCACATCATACAGTACATTTTCTTATTGGACTATGTATGAATAAACTCTTCCTGCAAGTAATAATGTACTGTAGTGCCGACGGTTATTCTAACACAAACCAGTGGCAATGGCCAAAAAGACCCAGGTACATGCTGGGTACATGCTGGGTACATGCTGGGTCATGTTTAAGGCAAGTTTAAGGCATTTCTGCATTGACTAAAGGCCCATCAGATTAACAGAGGGGGTCCCTGGCAGTCAAATTCAAACTGAATGGGACTGCCAGGAACCCTGCTATGTTGTATTGTATTGTATTGTATGTCTTTATTTATATAGCACCATTAATGTACATACAGTAGCGCTTCACAGTAGTAATACATGTGGTGATCAAATAAATAACAGATAATATAAATAACAGATCATGGGAATGAGTGCTTTAGACATAAAAGTAACATTAAGGAAGAGGTGTCCCTGCCCCGAGGAGCTTACAGTCTAATTGGTAGGTAGGGAGAAACGTACAGAGACAGTTAATCCGATGGGTCATTAGTCAATGCAGAAAAGCCTTAAACTTGCCCTAAACTAGCCAGGTTACAGCCAGCATGTACCCAGAATGTAACCGGGCTAGTTTAAGGCAAGCCTTAGAATACTCGTTGTCTTGCTTGTACAACTATTAACCCTTTGACTGCTAGTATTTCCAATATATATTTTTTTAGGTAGTGAGGGGGTATTGGCATCTGTTGTTGATGCAGCTGAGTTTAAAGCAATGTTTTCCAGCCCCCTCCACATGACCTGAGACAACCCCATAACATTCATTTAGCACTGCATGCAAAAAAAAAGTGCATTCACCTGGATGCAAGTGCATTGGTTATTCCCAAAACCCGGTGTGGCCGGTCACGAGGAGAGGTTTTTAGAACAATGGTTTAAAGCATGTCTATCTGGTAATGTATTGTTTTATGTCAGGGTCTTTATGGATTTGAATGAGGGTTACACACTGCACAATTATGTCTGGAAGATTTTGTAGGGGACCAATGATTTTTAGTCCTTTACAAGTGATGCAGGCTCCTGCATTTTGCTTAGGTTTTGGTAAGCGACAGCTGCATTTAGAAAGTGATTGGTGTATTTGTACTTTTCTTCTGACAGTGGCCGAAGGGAGTGCCTTCCGATTCTGCACTCCAGAGGGGACATGGCTGTTAAAGGAGAACTCTACTGATCAATGGAAGAACCTGTCTGAATGTGAGAGTCCAATTAAGGTAAAACCAATATTCTTGTTAGTGCAGCCCCCTTTCCATATGCCTATGGGGACTACGCGGGGAATGACGCGGGCGACTACGCGTGCTGTTGTACCTGTTGCTCACAGGAGGCCTAAGCCTCCGCCTCTGGGAGCCTGGAGTGAGCTCTTTCTCCTTATGTGCAGCGCCTCCACCTATGAGGGATCCCAGCATTTGCCGGATAACCCTTCACAGGAACCGTATACACAGTAGTAAGCAATACACTACACAAAATATACAACTAATCTTTACTGTACACGATACTAAAACCACATAACACACAATACATAGGTACCAACATTATGTGCAGTAACCCCAAACACTGAGTGGTTCCCCCAATGCACTGAGGGTTCTGTGGCACAAATACCCCTGGTGTACTGTCCCAGCAAGTCCCACCCAAATGTGAGGTAGCGCTACCCCCTGTGGATGTAGGTGCACGTTGAGTACCTGCTTGGGTACTTCAGTACCCAGGTGCTGCTTGGCAGAGTGAGTTGGAGCGGGTCCCACGCAGCGGGGCCTCCAACACAAATCACCTCTCTTCTAAGGGCCCTGATCTGCATAATGGAGTGAGCTCCAACCGGAGGGTCTCACTGGAATGTCCTGGGGTATTGCGGCCTGATCCCAGGTCGCAGAGCACCGCGTGGCCATCCGGTCACCGCTACAGAACTATCAGTAAGGGGAAGAGTCCCTATCTGGGCATTCCCTATCACACTTAAGTGGTGGTGACTCAGGGCCTAGTTGGGACAGGAGGCACTGCTCCCTGGACACTATCTGTTGTCTTGCCGCCCCCTCCAGCACTGAGCATGCTGGCCTTGTCATCCTTGTCCTAGAGGATATCCTCCTTTCCTTTAGCACTCACCTTTCCGGCACAACTGTGAGGATCCGTGAAACTGACCACCCTCGGCTCGTCTCCCTTCCACCTCACCCTGCGATCAGCGTCTCCACTAACCCCTCTCCCTGCAGTGCAGTATCAGGGCCATCCTCCTCCAGCCGCTGGATTACAGGCGCGCGCGCGTCATGCGCAAACATCAATACAGAGCCTTCTATCCCGCCTCCAGGTTGCGCCCATGCAGGGGTGTCGTCGGCGTGCCGCGCGCTCACGTTACACACATCCGTCAAGTGCCTGTTCCGCGTCTTCAACCTGCAGCTTCTATACGGCTCTCACCTGTCTCCTGCATGACTGTAACCAACCACTGCCTGCACTGACGGCGCACCACATCTTTGCTCTTCACTCATTGGCTCTCCTTCCTGTTATATGCTCAGCTGGCTCATTGGCTCATTGGATGAGCATAATCCTTTGTCATTACAAAGTGTTTCACCGCTTTCCTTATTCTTGCTGCCTTGCCTTGCGCTCCAGTTCCTTGATCTCTATTCCTGACTGGCTATCCTTTGGTCTCCGCTCCTCTCTACTCCTTACCCTAGCTACCATCGACTACCCGCATCTCTCCAACCCTGACCTCGGCATACGTACCATCGACTATCCGCATCACTCCAACCCTGAACTCGGCCAATAGTACCTGCAATGATTCGTACCTCTCCAATCCAAACCCCAGCAAGTATCTCGAATATCCGTACCTCGCTAACCCTGACCCGGCTACCTCGACCAATCTACACTCCAGACGTGACCACGTGGCTGTGGGTTGGTGTTTATCAAATCTCCATCTCGGCCCTGCGGTCTCGCCTTGTTTGTGATGAGCACTCCACGACAGTATGCTCAGCCCTACAAACATGGACCCTGCCGAGGTGTGGCAAGTCTTGAGCACACACGCCAACCTGTTCTCCAAGATAGAAAAATACCAAGAACAGAACGACCGACACATGGACCTATTACAGCAAAATCTCGTCTCTCTGTCCAGGCGCAAGTCCCTCCTTCTATCCCCATTCCTTCGGGTTCTTCCGCTACCACGCCAACCCTTATGCCTTTGCCTATGACTTCTGAACCCTGACTCCCGACGCCCAACCGCTATGTCGGAGATCCGCATGGACGTCGAGGGTTCTTGAACCAATGCTTCATCCAGTTCGAAATGATGCCTTCTCATTTTCCTTCTCAAAGATCTAAGGTGGCGTATATTATTTTGCTACTCACTAACAATGCTCTGGCCTGGGCTTCCCCCATCTGGGAACAAAGATCGGACCTAACGCAAGACATGGGACAATTCGCCAGGGAATTCCACATAGTCTTTGAAACACCTTGTCGCAAGGTAACCGCTGCTTCCTCTCTTTTTCATATTTCCCAGTGAAACCGTCTGGTTGCCAGATACACTCTAGAGCAGGCCTGCACAACTTGTACAGTGAGAAGGGCCGAACTGCTCCAAGGAAAAAATCATCATCATCATCATCATCATCATCATCATCATCATCATCATCATCATCATCATCATCATCATCATCATCATCATCATCATCATCATCATCATCATCATCCTCATATATCTGCCCCAGCACCCATCATCATCATCATCAACATCATCATCATCCTCATATATCTACGCCAGCACCCTTCATCATCATCCTCATATATCTACCCCAAAAACCCTCATCATCATCCTCATATCTCCCCCAAAAACCCTCATCATCATCCTCATATCTCCCCCAAAAACCCTCATCATCAACCATTTCAGCAGCCCCCCTGCCCATTTCAGCAGCCCCCCTGCCCATTTCAGCAGCCCCCCAGCCCATTTCAGCAGCCCCCCAGCCCATTTCAGCAGCCTCACAGCCCATTTCAGCAGCCCCCAACCCATTTCAGCAGCCCCCTGCCCATTTCAGCAGCCCCCAGCCCATTTCAGCAGCTCCCCTACCCATTTCAGCAGCTCCCCCAACCTATTTCAGCAGCCCCCCAGCCCATTTCAGCAGCCCCCAGCCCATTTCAGCAGCCCCCCAGCCCATTTCAGCAGCCCTCCTCAATGCCTCATGAACTACCCCCCCCCCATGTTACCTGATAGCGGCGGAAGCAGCAGAGGTGGTGACGGTGGCAGCGGCGGAGGCAACAGATGGCAGCAGGAAGAAGCGCGAGGGATGCGCACTCTAGCAGCAGACCCCGGAAGTTCCGGGTCGCGCTACACTGCTAGAGCGGGAGGGGGGGGGGGATGGAGCGCGCTGTCACACACTGCTGGAGCGGGAGAGGGCGGGTGGAGTGCGCTGTCACACACTGCTGGAGCGGGAGAGGGGGGGTGGAGCGCGCTGTCACACTGCTGAAGTGGGAGAGGGGGGGTGGAGCTGTGCTCCTTCCTTTACTACTTCCCTACCAGGGAAGGGAAGGTGAAGTGGGGGGGTTGGAGGGAGCCGTCGCGGGCTGCACAGGGTGTCCTGGCGGGCCGTATGTTGTGCAGGCCTGCTCTAGAGTTTCAGACCATCGCTGCAGAGACCGGTTGGAATAATGAGGTGTTATCATCTGCATTCTGGCAGGGTCTCTCTGAGACATTAAAAGATGGAACTCGCGACACCAAAGCGTTCAGCCGACCTTGAGGAACTTATTGGCATCCGTATCTGCATAGATCAAAGGTTGCAAGAATGGAGGTCTGAATGATCCCGCCATCAACAACTCGCTATCAGACCATCTTCTCTCCACTTCGGAATGTTAGAATCTTCCTATTCTGATTCTTCTGAACCCATGCAATTAGGTGGTAACAAATTATCTTCCACTGAGAAGCACGTCGATGCAGTGCAGGCCTCTGCTTGTATTGTGGCAATCCCAGACACCAGGCACTCCATTATCCCCACAAGTCGGGAAAAGCCAACTCCCAATGAGTTCCAGGGGAATCACATTGGGAACACTCACCACCTCTATATCACTCAGAAGACTTTGCCAACCAGGATATTGATTCCGGTATCACTGACCGGTGAAAGGTATCAGACCACCGCCCTGGCATTTGTGGACTCTGTTTCAGGAGGCAACTTTATTGATCAAAGCTTCGCTGAGAGGAACAACATCCCTCTCATCCGTAAGAAGTGTCCGGTGGGCTTGGAGGCTATCGACGGTCGCCCACTTCAGCCGGCCTTCATTTCTTTGCAGACTGTTCCATTCCACTTGCAGACAGGTGACGATCATTTGGAGGAGATCCATCTGGACGTGATTCACACCCCTTCCATTAAGGTGATTCTTGGCCTTCCCTGGCTTCAATGTCACAATCCCCGAATTGATTGGACCAATAAAGAACCTGTTCTGCGGAGCACCCCTTGTGCAGAAAACTGCTCGGTGCCTGTCCAAAGAATATGCGGTTTTGCTACTCCTGGAGATGAGACGAGTTTCCTACCTGAGGTATATACCGAATTCCATGATGTTTTCGACAAGGCACGGTCAGAGGTCCTACCACTGCATCGTCCATTCGATTGTCCCATAGACCTCTTACCTGGTTCCGTTCTTCCTAGAGGAAGATCTTATCGTCTTTCTCTTCCAGAGACAAAAGCCTTGAGCGACTACATTCAAGAAAATCTTAAGAGGGGATTCATTCGGAAATCTTCTTTTCCAGCTGGAGCAGGATTCTTTTTTGTGAAAAAGAAGGGTGGATCCCTTTGCCCCTGCTTCGATTATAGAGGTCTTAAAAAGATCACTGTTAAGAATCGCTACTGTACCTCTTACCTTTAATCTCTGATCTTTTTGACTGCCATCAAGGGGCTTCCATCTTCATCACTTTGGACTTATGTGGTGCCTGCAATTTGGTGAGAATCTGCCAGGTCAACGAATGGAAAACGGCCTTCAACACACGAGACAGCCATTATGAGTATCTCGTCATGCCCTTTGGTCTCTGCAATGCTCGTGCTGCCTTTCAAGACTTTGTCAATGAAATCTTCAGGGATCTTCACAACCAGTTTCTTATTGTTACTTAGATGACATATTGATTTTCTCCAAATCCGTTCAGGAACATATTGGTCAGGTCAAACAGGTACTATTAAGCATCCGCGAAAATCATCTCTTCACCAACCTAGAAAAATGCCAATTCCATCAAACATCCATGACACTTTTGGGATATATCATTTCTGACTCTGGTTTCACGATGGATCCAGCTAAAGTGAAGGCAGTCCTGGATTGGCCTCACCCTACTACTCTTAAGGCGGTGCAGAACTTTTTGGGCTTCTTTAATTATTACTGCAGGTTTATTCAGAATTTTTCTTCTACGGTAGCTCCCATCATAGCCTTGATCAAGAAAGGTACGGATCCCACTTCTTGGCTACCAGCCGCCATTCAAGCTTTCGACCACCTGAAGAGAGCCTTCGTGTCAGCTCCTAGTCAGACGGCAGTCTCTAGACATAAGATACAGGTGGACAGTCACTATCGCAAGATCCAGGAATTCAGTCCAGGAGACATGGTGTGGTTGTCATCTAAGAACATACGCCTCAAGGTGCCCAACGCTTAAACTGGCATCCAGGTTGCTTGAACCTTACGTTGTGGTAGAGAGGATCAATCCAGTGGCATATCGTCTAAAACTTCCATCTATGCGGATTCCTTCCTTGTTCCATGTGTCTCTGATAAAACTGGCAATGGTTTCTCTGACTCTTCTTTACCTCCAGTTCCTCTTCTCGTTCAGGGTCAACAGCAGTATGAGGTTCGGTCAATTCTGGACTCCAGGTTCTCCAGAGGATCAGTCCAATACCTGGTGCACTGGAAGGAGTTTGGACCTAAGGAACGGTCTTGGGTTCCTATTCATGCACCCGGACTCCTACGGCGCTTCCACCTGAAGTATCCCCACAAGCCTTCCTGGAGTCGCCCGGAGGTCGCTCCTGAAGGGGGGGTACTGTGAGGATCCGTGAAAATCACCACCCTTGGTGCGTCTCACTTCCACCTCACCCAGCGATCTGGGTCTCCGCTTCCCCCCTCCCTGCAGTGTAGTATCGGGACCGTCCTCCTCCAGCCACCGTATTACTGGCGCACACACATCATCCACAAACATCAATACAGAGCCTTCTGTTCCGCTTACAGGTTGCGCCCTTGCAGGGGTGTCATTGGCGCGCAGCGCAATCACGTAATGCACGTCCTACAAGTGCTTGCTCCGCGTCTTCAACCTGTAGCTGCTAGATGGCTCTCACCTGTCTTCTGCATGACCGCAACCAACCACTGCCCGCAGTGACGGCGTGCCACCGCTCTGCTTCTCACTCATTGGCTCTCCTCCCTTTTATATGCTCAGCTGGCACACTGGCTCATTGGATGAGCATAATCCTTTGTCATTCCAAAGTTTTTCACCACTCTCCTTGTTCCTGCTGCCTTGCCTTGCGCTCCAGTTCCTTAATCTCTGTTCCTGACCCAGCTATCCTTTGGACTCCGCTCATCTCTATTCCTGAACCTGGCTACCATTGACTACCTGCATCTCTCCAACCTTGACCTCGGCATACGTACCATCGTCTATCCGCATCTCTCCAACCCGGACCTCGGCTAATAGTACCTGCAACGATCCGTACCTATCCATTCCAGACCCTGGCAAGAATCTCAACTATCCATACCTCTTTAACCCTGACCCAGCTACCTCAACCAATCTACACTCCAGACGTGCCCACATGACTGTGGGTTGGTGTTTATCAAATCCCCACCTCGGCCCCGCCTTGTTTGTGGTGAGAACTCATTCTCGCCAGCATTCTGGGACTTGAATTCTCTAAAACAAATCCTCCGGAGCCATACATACGGTAACTGCATTACCCCCTTTTAGCCATAATATTGACTTCACTTTTACGGTCCTTGTCTAAATTCGTTGAAGCTATCCTCCCCTTGTTTGGGAAAATTTCAGCTCCATCGATTCAAAGCTGAAGTCTTTCTGAGTGAGGGGATGATGAGGGTGTTTATGTTTTATGTGAGGAAAGATAGTGCTATTAGCGCTAATGCTGATTTAAATAAATTAAATGTGACCTACACAATAATAATAATATCAACAACCCTTATAGTTTTAAGGAAGGCTGCCAAGGATAAATGCTTAATCAAATCATATACATACAAGGAAAAAAAGGAATAATCCGGCACCAAGGAGAACAATACAAATGTGATGACAGATATTTAAATCTGACCATACAAGAAATGACCAGTCCAATTGTTCGGTATCCTTCTGACTTTGCTTCTTTCAAGCAAAGTCTGAAGGATTCCGGACAATTGGACTGGTCATTTCTTGTATGGTCAGATTTTTTTTGTTTTTGTTTCAATCTTTTTTTTAATTAGGTTTGACATAGTAAAACATTACCATCATAACCAATATTCTTTTTTTTTTTTTTAAACAAGTAAGGGAAACAGACAAAAGCCAAAACAATTATACACTGTGACATAGTCCAAAGATGTTAGGCAGCTTTCTGCCCCATTTTAGGTCAGAAAGTGCAGGAATAGTTAAAAATGATCCATTCCACAGCTTCACATTAACTCAGGCTGCTGGATGGAAAATCCAGGCCACAGATCACAATGGGTCTAGTTCTCCCTCACCTGCTCTTCTAATCCCATGCACAGGTATTTAGAGCAGAGGTTTGCATTTCAGTCTCTCTCCTTAGAGCCGGGGGGCTGGGGGAGTCAAGTATCACAGTACCAGAGGATTTGCCTGGACACTTGGGACCGAGTTCCCACCACGAACAGATAAGACAAACAAATCTTTATTGCTGTATCTAAAAGACTATGCTTTATCTAGTGACCCTAAATGAGAGGGCCTTCTTTTAAACTGGGGAACCAGGTTAGTTGGCCCAGCAGCAGTTAGAGGCTGATTCTGATGTGTAGTTAGATCCCTGAATGGGATAGGATTTGGTTTATTTGATTTGGTTTGGTTCTGAAAAGTGACACTGTGTGAAATGCTATAACACTGATATGAGTAAACCGCTGAAGGTTAAATGTCTGAGTGCCTCCTGCCTACACATGTTAAAGCTGCAGTACCTTACTTGGATGAAAATAAAGCAGGCAGAAGCCTGAGTTAAGCAACGTAATACTTTGCATGTTCCTGTTTGTTGTATAAATAACCCTAGAAGACTGTGTCGGGAAGAACCCAGACAGACGTCAGCGCTACAAAAGAGGGGCGTTTGTCACAACACTTAGACTTATACTCTACACATGTCTGGTGATTGAACTTGTATACATTTAGTTCCCAATCTTTACTTGTTTTCGTGCTTTCTTTTTGAATTTTCCTTGGAAGTTATATTAAGATTTTTAAGACAAACCTATAGTTTTCTAAAAAAAAGAAAAATCAGAAAAAAGATAAGGGAAGATAAAAAAAGATGTAGAAGTAAGGAAGAGGATAAGGGGGAAGAGGAGGGGGTGAGGGGGAGGAGGGGATCTACCGATCTTCTCTGTAAATAAATGTTCCGTCAGAGTTATTTATTTGTTTTTTAGATTCAACTATTTTATTTTGTAGAACCAGCTTATCCTTCTGTCTCCTTTTTTGGGGATATTCCTATTCCTGTGGCCATGCTTCCCATACAGTACCTTGTAATAAAGATCTAATGAGTGGTTCAATTGTGCTGAGAGTCTTTCCATGAGCTTGACATTGTTTACTCTTTTAATCACTGTGCGTCTAGACGGAGGTTTTACCTTTTTCCATGCTGCCGCTATGGAACAGCGGGCGGCTGTAAGTATAAAAGTGATCAACTTTCCTATTGGAGCTTGGAGTCCTTCCATCGGTCCGGCTAATAGATAGGTCAAATGGTCTTTTGGGAGTATGGTCAGATTTGAAATATCTGTCATCAGATTTTTATTGTTCTCCTTGGCGCCCGATTATTCCTTTTTTTTCCCTGTTTATGTTTGATGTTAACCCTTTAGTGCCAGAAGTCAGTCCTTAGCAAAGCATTATTAGCTGCATGCATGAAAAGGGTGACATTATTTTCTGCCGTTGGGTATTTGTGATAAATCCTATCACATAACCCTATGGTACAAAAATTTGATATTGGCATGGGGTGGTTTGGTCATTAATCAGGAACTTGTGAGTGCGACTATCGTGGTTTCCGCTAAACACCCATATGCAATTACGTTTTTATTTTCAATAAAGGTGAATATTATCGATCTTTAGTTAATCTAAGCCAAAGAATCTTGTAGCTTTCTAATAAATGAACTTTCCAGGGCCAATTTTAACCCTAGTAAAGAGCAGCATTATGTTTTTTCTATTTACACAAATAGAGTTAGGTGCTGACTAATAACTTCATTTTAAACCCCTGTTTTATGAGACTCCAATGATTGATTCATAAATTGGACTGTCTAAAACATGTTAGTTTTGATTAGAGGCAGAGCATGGAAAGATGAATAAAAGTCTTCACATAATGAAAGGGATACGTGGGTTAGCGGCAAAAGCACCATTAATTCAGCGGAATCACTTACTTACTTCACGTTTCACATTGAAGTTTTGTTTATTATCCACGGTTTGTAATCAGCTGCAGTTACTGCGTTACCTTCAATAATTGACTGAATTAACTGAAACAACAGAATGTGGGCGCCAAGAACACAAAAATTCAGATATTCTTTCCCCCATTTGTGCTTCAGTGATGTTTAATAATAAAGTCTGGCCTATGCAATTCTTTTCTTACAAGGTTACTTCTCTCCCCTTGCCCGTGCCCCAGTGCAGGTTATACAGTAGACTGAGCTGGACAGCTTTGTTACACTATGTCAGTCATTCCTAATAAAGTACATCTTTTGTCGTACATTAGAAGCTCTCTCCTTCCCTCGAGAGATTGAAAGATGGGCCATGAAGGACAGCTTAGTATTCATGTGAAAGGACAGAAAGGCTTATTTATCAGTTCCATTAAAAAGAGCAGCAAATTGAAGCAAAGTGGGATATCCCTTGTCACCTGAAACGACTTTAATGTTCAATTTTGCTTGATCCTACCGGTAGCTTACATTTATTTCATGCTTTGCTTTGCTATTAATGGCTCACAGCACAAATTCAATCCACTTTGGTAGCATCAAGGCAGCTCAACGCTCGCCAGGTGAACGGTTTCCACCAGTATCTCCAGATAACGAATCTACTGCACACAGGGCACAGAAAATCGGCAGCAAGGGGGACAGTTGGAATTTAAATTGTTGCAATGGTTTATCATAATGTGCTGAAAGGTGCAAGGGCATATGATATGACTATAAAGAAAACAGGATTTCAGAAAGCAGAGTTCAACTGTATATTAATACTTTGCGACTGAATATATTGTACCTGCAACTGAAAGACAGTAAAGAAGAGGGTATATATGTGTATACAGTATGTGTGTGTGTGTGTGTGTGTGTGTGTGTGTGTGTGTGTGTGTGTGTGTGTACTGTATATACATATGTAACGGTTTTTATGGACCCTTCCTGACCCACCCAATCTCTGATTGGCCCCTGTGGTCTAACCGGTCCCCATTACATGGATTTGTCTGGTGGTGCACCTGTTGGCTACAGGACTCCTGAGTCTCCCGCATGATGTTGGTATGGGGAATGTCAGTCAGACAGGCAGCTGAGGTAGTGTGCTTGAGTCCTACCTACATACAGTGCAGCGCCTCCACCTCATCAGGATCTCTGCGTCCGCAAGGAGATGGTTCTGATGAGGAACTCCTCTGTGGTGCCTTCCTCTGCGGAGTAACTTCACACTCACACATGGGGGTTCTTGTGAATAAGGGCATCTTTATTGATGGTCCAGGCAGACTGCCCCTCGCAGCAAACAGCTTAGCCGCTCATCTTGTACAGCACTCTCCTTCAGAAGAATCTGCCCTCCCAATGGAGTTGGATCACCTCTCCCCTCAGGGAGATCACCCCCTGTGCCCAGGTCCCTGGACACAGTGCAGGCACTTTATCTGTGCCTGTCAGCCTTACTGCTGTAACCTTGAACTTGAACACACTCCTTAACACTCTGTCAAGACACAATTGACACACTAACTTTGGGCAGTGCTGTGTCTTATATAACGTAGGGAAAAGCCACACCTGTGTGGACTCAGAGCATGTTGCCACTCCCCTTGACTACATATTACACCTCACCAGGGTGTGAGGGCAAACCTCCATGATTGATGCTGGCAATCCTGTATACTTACCAGGTTTACTGCCAGCATGAGAGAGAACTGTATACCATTTTTAAACATGGCTACACATACATACATACATACATACATATATGGATAGACAGACAGACAGACAGACAGACAGACAGACAGACAGACAGACAGACAGACAGACAGACAGACAGACAGACAGACAGATAGATAGATAGATAGATAGATAGATAGATAGATAGATACCAAATCTAGAAACAAATCTTAAAGGAGAAAGAAGAGAGCGCGTGCTCTTTAGCCTGATAAAATAATGCCAATTTATTTTAAAAAGGGAGTACAAGTGGCACTCACAAGTGTAGGAAGTTTAAAAGAATTCAGGTAAACAATAGAAACCAGTCGGTTCCAGCAGAAGAAGATGCGTTGTCACAGTGTCTTGGCAGGACAGGTATACCCCTCCCACTGGTGTGGAGGGGATCTGATGTGTCCCTTGAGCTGATTAGCCTCATGGAATCCAGACCGGCACAGGTCTCTGTATTCCGGATGGTGTATCAGCTGTAAGGGGAAGATACAACCCGAAGAGGCCGTCCCGGCAAGGCGAATACTGTGACGTCAGTGACGTTGTCACGGGAGACCAGGCATTTACACCTTTATACCGGGATCATATCACTGAGAAAAACCAAGAAGTAAAACAAATTGCGATTTATTCTTTAGAAACAGACGAACACACGATGGATTACAATATACAGGAGAAAGCACACTTACTGGGGGTCTGGGCTACAAAACTAAACTTTTCTAGTCGAAATAGTCCATAAAAAAAAGTCTTTAGGTTGACCGGGACTCAGGACAAAAAGTCCTGGAAGTGAAATCGGCAGGAGTTTCTAGACGTCACCGCTGTATCTCTTCCGGAGCTGCCAAAATCCCTTGACCGGGAGATAGTACCAAACGTCCTGGTACTCTTTTCGGCGTGTAGTTCCAGCCGCGACTGCTACGTTCCTTTTTCAGAACTTGGCCCCCGAAAAGTGGGACTTTTTTGCCTTGATATTTCTGTAGCTGGCTCGCGTCTATTTCTCCAAGAGCATCTTTTGGTGAGTTCAAATCTGCCGCTGCTATCTTGGCGCTTAGAATCTGAAGACCGGATTGGCTGCTTTGTTTCCTTATAGTATTTCAGATTCATTTATGAAATACTACAACCAATCCAAGCCTGGGAACTTTACAACCAGCCAATCAGAGGGTTGTCAGTCTTCCAAAGCTGGGCAAGCGGTTCTTCTGAATGTAACGAGGGCAAGCGTGAGTTTGCCAACCTAGCCACTTGTTATTCAGAAACCACCCACTGGGTTCGCTGGGTTAGGGGCCTCCAAGTCTGGGAAGGCTAATGCTAGCCGGGATGGCTGGCATTGTTTCCCGGACGAGGGTACTCCACGTAACCATCCTGCCCAAATGGCTCTAACACCTCTGGCAGCATCTGTGACTTTGAAGTACGGACCTAGGGCAGACTTAGTGGCACCACAAAATGGTAGCCCACTAGCCCCCCTCAGAGGACAGTCTTTGAATGTCCCAGCTTATAAGTATAATGCATTACAAGTATCTCAGTTTAATAAAAAATATATACTTTTTCACTTTTTACTTTGTCTAAGTCTTTTGGGCTATGAGGGCTATGAGGGGTAGAATGGAACTATATACTTGTAATCCCACTAGCCATATCCCTCATACACTGTAAAACTGAGTTAGACTGTAAAAACTTTATAGCCACATTGTCTATTAAACATTTTATGAAACATAAGAAAAAAATATTTCCCAAGTCCTGAAGTGAAATGAAAAGATGCTTAGCTGCAATCCCAGAGCTGTACTGTAGTTCTTCCCTTAAGGAAACCTAATTTTCTTACGAACCAAAAAATGCTTAGGCACACTCCCAGGGCTGTATCTCTTTCCTTTACTGAAACTAGGACTTAAAACCTCTCTCAACTTAGTACACAGTTGGAGAAACCCCCCAGAATCTCTATACTGATTCTGGGTCACCTGGGCATATACTAGGGGACCCTCACTAACTTAAGGAACCTTGACTGTACTCACGATACACAAATCCCTATACCCGCTTTTACCTTTCTTGTCTGTGCTGATGCAGGGAAACCAAGCGGTGAGTCACGTAACTGTTTTCAATGGAGGATTTTGACCGGAGTGATGTGCCTATATGTCGCCTAGAATATTACCTGATTCCCGGATACATTTTTGGGGTGACCAGCAACTCTGGACCCCGGCTACCTAGACGCAATCTGACAAGACTTACCGCAAAACCCCCCTTGAAACTCATAGCTTGAGAATCTCCACTGGTTAGCACTCCTGGAAAGGTAAAACACACATAAATTCTTTATTGCCATACAATTACATTAATTGCAGGTACAATACACAGGTTGAAGAGCTGACATGCTAAAACCTGAAACAGGGCTCAGAGGTAATCAGCCGGGCATACAACCTTTATTTATGGCCTGGTTACCTCTTCACCATCACAGACGTGGCCCAACGCGTTTCATCACAACACATAACTTAATCAGGGGGTGTCTTAAGCAAAATCTACGCCATTTAAATAACCAATCGTTGCTAAGTAATGGGGAAGAAGAGTTCAAAAAGCTTAAAACTTTATCAAGAAGAGCAGAGAACCAGAAACAGCACTAAAAACACTATTAAAACATATGAACATTTTAAATGTGTATATATTTATCTACAAATAGGTCTAATATCAATCATAGAATTGGAATGTAAGTCCTCAAACAATTGTTTATAGTTTCTGAGATAAATAGCATATTCCAAGGAAAATGTATATTAACAATTACTAAAACGCTAATTATTAGCCTCTACCACAGGGGCTCTCAACTCTAGTCCTCAAGACCCCCCCAACAGGTCAGGTTTTCAGGATATCCCTGCTTCAGCACAGGTGGTGCGGTCAAAGACCGAGCCATTGAGTGAGCCACCTGTGCTGAAGCAGGGATATACTGAAAATCTGACATATTGGTGAGGGGTGGTGGGGGGGGGGGGGGAGTCTTGGAAACTGGAGTTGAGAACCTGTTCTACCACCTCGGCTGGGAGGCTATTCCATAAATCCATCACACTTCTGTGGGAGGAAATATTTTAGTATGTTTCCCTGGGCCTCACACCCTCCAGATTCAGAGAATGCCCTTTTGTTCTAGCGCTTCTCTTTATCTGAAATATGCTTCCCTCCTGTACTTTTGTTTAAAACCTTTATGTATTTGAAAGCTTCTATCATATCCCTTTTCTCTCTTCTCTCCCCCAATGGTCCTTCGGTTTTTCCTGATAGGTTTTACGATGTCGACAATGTACCATTCAAGTATTCTTCTTTACAAAATCTCCCGTGTATTTATGTCCTGCTGTCACTTTTATGTGTTTCGGAGAGTAAACTATAAGAAAAACGGGAAACCCACAATCTCTAGAAAGAGGGTTGTGCACGCACTCAGACATTCAGGTGATAGTGGGGTTGTTAGCTGCCGGTGTGTTGGTTCTGGGGAGCTCCTGAAGTCCCCAAAATGGTCCAAAAGAAAAGAAGAAGCAGGCTCATGGTCTTAATCAGCAATGAAAGGGTTAATGTGCCAGGTACTTTTTATTGTGTATAATAAAATAGCAAGACACGAATAACTTGCACCAAACACCGTAACAAAGGGTGGGTTTCCTCCCTCTGCTTCCTATAACCCTCCCATCCTAATGTTCCCCTCTTCCTCTAACTATTCTCACCTTAATTCTTACCTACTCTTCTGCTTCGGGGGCCTCAAACCCCCATCATGCCTCCCCAGCCCCCTTCCTAATGGTACATGGGGCTACTTTCTCACCAGAACCAGCATATGATTCAGTACTGATAATAATAAATATTATTTTTTTCAGTCCTCTTATACAGTACTACACTTTTAGAGTATTTTTACAGACACGTATGTACTTTGGTAAAATATTTGCCACAATGCAGATATGTCAGCCTCCGAAGACCGAAATCAGTGAGATTTGGGATTCCAGGCCAAAACAATTATGGAAACATACTGATCTAACTAAATTTGCATAGGTTGAACTTGATGGACACATGTCTTTTTTCAACCTCATCTACTATGTAACTATGTAACTGGAATAGAAAAGTACTGACGATAAAGTCAGTGATACTGACTCCTGGTCAGTGAGATTCCCAGAAAATTAGTGGGAGCCGACATGTCTGACGATACGGTTTAGAGTTTCTGATTACATTGTTCCTCAAAGTTGAAAGTGGATTAAAGCAGCAAAACATGTGAAATCGTATAGATTAAAAAAAACAATCAGTTCTGTAGTATTAGATAATGGCTGTTTTTTTTAAATTAAACTCAATGACATTTTTAATGAGTTTTAAAGCATCCTTTGATTTCTATAGCAGGATTTAGCACACCTCCCAAGCAGTGCAAGATCTTTGCAACACTTTCCTGTTTGTGATTATTTGTTGCCAATGTTTCCACCAGTTTAAGCTGCAAACTGTAACACTAGATAATGTTACCTTAGTAATATTAGAACACATTGTAGCTGCTGAGGTACACAGGCAGCTATTATGTTAGGTACACAGTCACAATTGTTACAGATTTAAAACAGGAGCACAAAACGATTGACAGCTTAGGTAAGAATGTAGAATTATACATTGTCACATCCAGATTTACATATACAAATAAGAAAAATAGAAAACAAAGTTGTAAAGTTGTATTGCTGCTTTAAAGAGGATGCCTTTCCAAGTGGTAGTATCCAGGATAACGTTTAACCACAGGAGAAGAAGATCTAAAAACAGAACCATGAACAGACGCTTTTCAGTCAAATACTTTTCCCTTGTCTGTCCAATGTTAAAGCTAATCAAAAATGTGGGGGACCTTGGGCTCCGTCTGAAGAAGGGGTTGTGTCCGCGAAACATTGCTCTTTTTTTGTCTGCCTATTGTTATGAAGTAAACCTCAGCAATTTTGGTAACTATTGCATGTGTGACAACATCTTTTTTTGTTCTTGACAATGTGTTTGATAACAAAACCCATTGCAGCCGCTGGAGATTTATTTATTTGTGTACTTGAAATTATCACACGTATGTACGAGATATTTAATTATTCACCTTGATGTATTACCAAGCAGAAGAAATACTTTGCTCTACAAAGCTCAGTACAGGGAAACATTGTAACAATACAAACATATTAAAGCCATTTTTCCAAGTGAAATGTGTATTGGGAGGATGATAACTTGTTTTGAAAATACAAGTGTTGGTGACCTTCAGTGGGATGCTTATTTCCTTTCTTTCTCTGTGCAATTCTCTAGGAACAACCAGAGGGGACGTTATCATCTATATCTATCGTTTATACTATCGGACATTCCCTCTCCCTCTCAGCACTGATCATAGCGACCATCATCCTTGTCAGATTCAGGTAATTGCAATAGAATTCATGGACATATTGTTTATGCATTAACACTTTCAGTGCTGGATGGTCTTACTCTGGCTATATGTTACATACCGGTAGTTACATAGTTACATAGTTACACAGTAGATGAGGTTGAAAAAGACATACAACCATAAAGTCCAACATATGCTAAATTTAGATGACGGATACTTTATCCTATACAGAATTTGAATTTACAGTATATTTATCCAGAGGAAGGCAAATAAAAAAACACAGTGACATATCATCTAATGATATCTCATAAGGCAAACAAATAAATTCCTTCCTGACTCCAATATTGGCAAGCAGATTTCTCCCTGGATCAACATCCTTCCCATGTTTACTTATTTGTTACAGTATATCCCTGTTTACCTTTCCTTTCTAAAAAAAAAAAAAAAAGATGTCAAACTTTTTTTTAAAACAATTCTATTGTATCTGCCATCACAGTCTCCATCAGTAATGAATTCCACATTTGAACTACCCTTACTGTAAAGAACCCTTTCCTTTGCTGATGGCAAAATATCCTTTCCTCCAAACATAAGCGAGGACCCTGTGTCGTTTGTACTGCCATTGGGATGAAAAGTTCTTTTGAAAGCTCTTTGTAATGTCCCTGAATATATTTGTATATAGTTATTATACCCCTGCTTAAACGTCCATTTTCTAATGTAAATACTTTAAATCTAATTTAGCTAACCTCTCCTCTTAAATCAGATTATCCATCCCCTTTATTAATTTGGTGGCTCTTCTCTGCAGTTTTCTAGTTCCATAGTGTATTTTCTATGGAGTGGTGCCCAAAACTGTACTCCATATTCAAGGTGTGGTCTTACTAATGCTTTGTAAAGGGGAAAAATTATGTTTACTTTCCTTCCATCCATTCCCTGTTTAATCCAAGAAAAGATCTTATTTGCCTTTGCATGACTTTGGGCACTATTTCTAAGCCTGCTGTCTACAAGCACTCCTAAATCCTTCTCCATCAAATGTTGTCCTAATTTATCCACCATTTAATTTGTAAATTGCCTGTTTATTCTTGCATCCCAAATGTATAACCTTCCATTTATCAGTATTAAACCTCATCTGCCATGTACTGTACATGCCCAAGTTTCCAGTCTCTCCAAGTCCTTCTGGAGAGAAATTACATATTGCTCTGATTCTACTACCTTACACAATTTAGTGTCATCAGCAAAAATGGAGACTATGCTCTCTATGCCAACCTCAAGGTCATTAATAAACAAGCTAAAATGCAGGGGCCACAGTACTGATCCTTGAGGTACTCCACTCACCACTTTAGCCCAACTTGAAAAATGTCTATTTAAGGGAGCTCTCTGTTGTCTATCCTTCAACCAGTTTTCAATCCTGCTGTAAATATTTTAACCGAGTCCCATTTGCTTGCTCGAGAGAGTCAGTCGGTCCTCGCCTCGATCCACTCCTTGCCAACATTCTAATACGGAATTATAACACAATCCCTCCAATCACATCTTGTTGAGAGTCATTTCAGGTCGTAACTGGGAACATTATTGCTAAATCTTGAAGGGTAAATATGTTGTAACTTACGGAAAGAGACAGAAATCAAACAGTGCATTAGGGATCAGTATGAAATAGATTGTATTAAAAATAAAAAGATATATATATAGATTGCACCAACTTACAATGTGTAATGAATGAAAGTTGCAAGTCGCCAGCAGGTCGCACAGGGAACACGAGGAAGATGACCTTCGGGTTGTGTAGATGTAATTATTCCTGCAGACGAGCAGCAAGGGGAAAAGTTGGTTTCATTTGTATGTGAATGTGGGAGAGCATGAGCGCGGTCTTCACACTTTGTTTGTTGTACCCTACTGTACATTGCTGAGCACATATCCCTCTGTATCACTTAGGCCCCTTACTGACAATATCAAAGTGAAACGGCCTCTCCACGTCAGAGCAGACTCAGAGTTTCATTCATTTAAACCGAGCTCAGATACTTCCCTGATACGGAGAAGCTGCTTCATACTACATTAAATAAGGGCCTCAGTGACATATTTACATGGAGCTGCATTACAGTATAATGCAAATGTTTACATTGCCAGACATTATCCTACATTAGATGAGTAGTTAGACTGATTTTGATCAGCTGTCTTGGGGAATTTTGACAATTTAAAAAAAAGCGCAAATCTAGAATGACCCTTATTACTGTAAATGGAACTCGAGTGATTCGTGATCCATATTGTCAATCCCTTTTATTTCCTCAGACTCTATTCAGACTGGACTGAGAAAGATTGTGTAATATCAGAAAAAAACATTTAGGGAAATTGATTTGTAGGAAAGATAGAACAAGTTAATTGTTTATAGTACATTTTGTGATCAAGATGAAGTCTGTCCAAGGCCAATATAAGAGTGTAGGCTTTGTGCCCAGACTTTTCCAAGGATGATTTAATTGCATTATTGTTTCATGCTAACAAACTATGCATAGGTTAAATTGGTAGCTAGGAATTACTATATGAATCCGGGTTGAGAATAGATGCGTCAGAACAGAACAGAAATACTGTACATAGCACAAGTCTGTTCCTGTTTTTAACCAGTCCGTGCCTGAATTTCCCTGAAGCTTATTGGAACTGCCTCTAGAAGAATAGATCATTTGGAACTGCAAGAAACGTGTGTCAGAGCAATTTATTAGGACAAAGAATC
Source organism: Ascaphus truei (assembly GCF_040206685.1). Taxonomy (NCBI): domain Eukaryota; kingdom Metazoa; phylum Chordata; class Amphibia; order Anura; family Ascaphidae; genus Ascaphus; species Ascaphus truei. The sequence continues at coordinate 410,709,579 of NC_134486.1, read as the reverse complement.
TGTATTTTCACACACTTGGAACGTCTATGTTCTATTATCATCACGTTTCATTTGCCAGTGATAAACTCCCAGTCAGGGCTTAAGCATTGTCCACGCATATACATTAATGGGCTTTTGTGGATGTGCGTTACTATGAAAACACCTGATATAATTTGCAAGTCATTATCAGTAATGTTCGTTATTTTTAATTCTCTTGGCTGGAGAAATTTGGGTTCCAAGTGGGTTCTTTAGGAAGGTCACTTTTTTTCCACAAGTTCATTTACAACAGGGGTAGCCAACTCCAGTCCTCAAGGGCCAGCAACAGGACAAGTGTTAAGGACATCCCCGCCTCAGCACAGGTGACTCAATTAGTGGCTCAGACAACGAAAACCTGATCAAGTGATTGATTTTAGAGAGCCTCAATCTTCCCATGCTTCATGTTATTGTAGCTGCCATTTGATTTACCATAATTTAGGCTGCTTATTATTTATAGGTGTCATGGGAGACCAGGTCTTTTAACAAATTTATACTGGGATCATTCAATAGGCAAAACACAGTAGTGAAATAAAATGGGGTTTATTTCCTGGCAATCCGCCCTTCCTCGCCCACTAAACGGTCTTCTCACCTCTGGACAGCCTCTCCTCTTTGAACCATAGACTCTACACAGACATGCTGGCGTCTATGCTGATGACCTGGCTGACCGTATAGAGTCTTATAACAAATGTATAAAACATTACAAAGTACACTTTACTAAAGTATGGGCTTTGAGGAACCTAATACTTATAAGGGAAATGGGTTTGGGATATTTGGGCTCGAAACTCAGGAGTCTGGGGGTCAGTGGGTTGCCCCGGTGTAATTCACCCTGCGTACTCACACATCATGCCTGCTCGCCTGGGAGAATTAAAGGACTACCGGTAACTTCGGCCTCCGAACTCCTGCAACCAAAATAATTGCATTTCTACCCAAATACCCCACCTAAAACTTGCACATAAGAGATTTCACAGCTCTAGGGCAAAGGAAACATGTAAACAGGAAAAGCAGGGGTCACTTTATTTTTGACATGCATAATCCCTGGTCCCTGGATTCTGGTGCTATGTAGCTACCAGGCACCCCACACTTTCAGGGGTAACCAGATGTACTTAAACCCTTATTGTGTTGCCTGGTTACGCCCTCCTGTCACAATAGGACTATTTATTCAGTGGTACATTCTGTAACTTTTGATGCTACAAAAGGCTTACAGGTGCTCTAATGGAAAACTTATGGTACAATATCCATGTTTCACCTTCTTGGGGTTGGAATAAGAATATCAATCCCACTGTCTGATGTTGATGGCATGATCTTTGCAATAAGGAAAAACGTAGGGAAACTTGCAATAAAAGTAAACATTGTTAAAATGTTTGTATATTAGCATTGAACCATCTGGGGCTTGTCGAAAATGCAGTTACTGCAATGCAATTTGTCATTGAGGCAATTCTACACCTTTTTGCCAATTCACTTTTATTATCTGTCAGATATGCAAACAATAAATAAGCTTGTACATTAAACCATCAGCAGCTGGAGGGACCTATAGCATAAAACAGAATAATGTATGGTCGGCCCTAAAGCAAAAAAAAAATGAAGATAATAGGAGATATGAAATTAGATACAAAGAGATGGGTTTTCTAATCTAAATTCTCAAATAACCTTGTTCGGTGCCATCTGACACTTGAGATAAATCAGATTATTACTCATTTGCTCATAGGGTGATATTAGTTTAATGCTTACTTAATGCCGCCTGAAATAGATGGATGTTTAATTGAACCTTGAAGATGGGGAGTTAGTGGCTCGGTAAATACTGACTGGCAGAGGTCAAAGGCCCATCCGTTAGAAATAAAATGGATTTCTTTTAGAAAGCCTCCCTAATCCCATATATATTGCTTAACACATTCTACAATATAGTCCAAGAAGCTCTGCCACGTTGTTTATTCAGTGTACTGCAGACCTTTTTGAAATGTGACTACCGATGATAGGAAAAGAGTTTTACAGAGAAGGGGCAGGAAGGGGGAAGATTCCATGTGTGACAGAGCAGTAGATATATTGTGTAGAAGTAATATGGGTTTGAGGTTATGAGGGTCACACCAGGAGGTTACAAGTAGAGATGTGCAAAAGTGTCCCAACTGTGAATTGTTTCATAATACTGTGACTTGTATACCTCACAAAACACTTCTATACAACACGCTGTATAGACACGTGCTTTGTGAGGTATTTAAGTCATATTAAAGTCATATTAAATATAACTCAATTTTCCCCCTTCTCTCCCCCCCCCCCCCCACTCTTCTTTTTCCGCCTCTTCTCTCTCTCTACCCGCCCTCCTTTTTATAATGGGGCTGCACAACTGAATGGGTTCAGAATGTATCCATTATAGCCAGATCTAATAAGAACAGCATGTATCAATCATGTACCTTTGAGCCGTGAAGCATTTGAGATGTTCCCTGCCAAAATTAAACTTAGAGGCATGGTTTGGGTTTTTAAACAATACACTGATTATATTTTCCTTTTTGTAAAAGTAAGTAAGTCATTTAAACCTTACCCTTAACATCAACCTTATGACAAAGATATAATCACTTTGCTGCATCCATCAAGTTGCAATACTCATTATGATAAGTGGTAATTTGGTAGTTCATATAAAAGAGGCGGCTTTTATGATTTCCGTAATAGAATCACTTCGGCAACATAGGATCTTAATGCATAGACTTGCACTTGCCTACCAGATCATGTCAGTTCTATGGACTGTAAAACAGTTGCTGTCCATAATGTACAGATGAATGGGCTCTTAATGTTTTCGGTGCCGGGACCGAAACTCTGCGAAAACGCAGCACTTGGGGAGATGGCAGCTGCAACACATTCCTTTCAATGGGACCCCCGCCGTGCTAATCCTCCCAGGCTGCAATCGGCGCAGTCCCGGGACTGTGCGCTATCACAGCGCCTGGAACAGTAATCTCTGCTACATCTGTAATTCCGGCAGCTTCTTCAAACCTGTCATCGATCACGTAACTCTGCTGGCTGGTACAAGTGACCCTCAATCAGTTTAGATTGGAAATGGAATAGTTTTCCATCCTAGACCTGATGCGGTTTAGGAAATGTATTTAACTATCTCGCAATTGATGGATCTCAGAAGAAAAGGAAGAAAGGAAACATTAGCTTTCGTTCGAGAACGTAAGAAAAAAAATATTCTAACAATGTTTACCAGGCTGTGCAGAAGACTTTCTTCATGCTGGCGATGTGCAGCAGCTCAAGTGGCACCACTGCCATGGTTCAGCAAATGTAGAGGGCTGTTTACTCAAAGAGAACTACATCAGATTTATCACAAAAATCACACATTTATATTAATTTTTTATATAAATCTGGTGCTTGTTTTTGTCCCAGTTTTCAGAAAGACCAACTTGCCTTCATAGTGAGCAGATGGTGAACGGTATCTTCAGTTATACCGTGGTAATCCTTTTGATTTGGTATCATGTGGGGGTCTTGCCATTCATGAATATACAGAGTACTACGGAAGCCCAAATGTACAGGGAGTGGTCATTTAAGGAATTTAATATACAACATGTGTCTAGGGACATGCTCTTATAATCTGACCATTATTTTAGATCACATGACTTTTTTCTGTGGCGTTCCTTGGCTAGATTAATATGATCTTTTATTTGTATGGCGCAGACATACTCTGCAACGCAGTACAAAGTGGGAGGGAGGATAATTACACTGTGTGACCAAATAGTACATACAGTATGTGTGAAGACAAACTGAAACAATAGAAAGGAGGTCCCTGCCCCAAAGAGCTTACAATCTAGTAGATCCTTTGTTAGAGTAATATTTTGGGAAGTTTTATCTCTAAACAGCAGAAGCAGGAGTTAGATAGGTTGGAACACGACTATAACACATAGCTATTATGCTCCATTAAATGCCATGATCTAAATTAAAAGTGCACATAGGAAATGACCTATGGATGCCCCATTTCCTCCAACTGTATCCCCATCCCAAATAACTGCCACAAACACACAGTATAAATACTGCACCATGTTTTGGGGTATAAAAGCCCCTGCTTTTATTTAATGTCCAAACCGTTCTGAAATAACCATCACAATATAAGCAATAACAAACAGAACGTGCCCATTGCTATGTATTGAGCCCACGCAGAACAATGCTTGCGACCCCTCTGCTGGCTGGATAACTCGCTCAGCCATTGTGCTATATTTTATCTTGTGATGACACCCCGTTCTTGTTAGCCATACAGGTCATTACGCCACTTCCCACCAACTCACCAAGACATTAAACCACCAGCTGCCACAGGCCCTAGTCGGGCAACCTCCCTACACCCTTCAAGCTGTGACAATGAGTAAAAACAGCCAAGTTTAAGAAGCTCGAACTCTCAACTTCAATTTATTTTCTTCTACCTTTTTTATTTTCTTATATATTTTTCTTTTCCATATGTATACTTTTTTTTTAAGGTGCATTTTAACATACAAGAAAATACAACACAGATCGCTCCGACATTTCTAACTTAAACAACTGCCAAAACCGGATACCCCATAACCCATAGTGGCAACTACCCCATCAGGGCAGGTGGGTGTGAAACTCCTCTGTTATTAAATGGTAAGAGGAAGTCCAGCCCAAGGTCACCTCACTAAATAGCCTGGGCTACTCCTCCTCTTCCTTTCCTAACCCCAGCCTTACTCGATTGACCCCATAGCAACAAAAGGGGAGATGGGGCCCCACCAGTCATGGCCACCCCTCGCCCATGGCTCATAGCTTGCTATACCCACCAGTCATGGCTGACCGTCGCCCATGGCTCATAGCTTACTATACCTTCAGTTAATTATTAAAACATGTGGAATAAAGTTTGTGTAGTTGATGGCCTGCAGGATGTAGGAAGCTCAAGTGAGCATATTTTCCATTTTTAAGCTATAAAAGAAGACTGTGGCTCTTACATTGAAACAGTGCGGAATATAGATGGTCAGTTATTTGTTATATCTTGGTAGTCATTTCAAGGAATTTACGTCATTCTTTGCAGAGAAAAGCAATCAAACTATGGATTGATCCTATACCAAGACAAGGTCAGGGAATGAGGGGGTCACTGCACCATTGCTGGTAGAAAAGTTCTCACCATCTATTGATCTAAGCAATAGGTAGTGTCTTATGAAGTTGCTGATGCTTCACTTTGAAAGTAAAGACATACTCAAATCAGTCATCTTACCAATGTATTTTGACAACAGTCAATCTGAAATGCTGATGAAACTAAGAGCAACTGAGAGCAAACTATGTAGTTATTTCTAAAAAAAAAAAAATGCCAGGCAATAGCATCCCTTAAATACCCCCCAAAGAAACCTGGCTACATTTTCCACAATTTATAGTACTGTACATACCAACAGTATCTTTTTCCCCAAAGTGCACATGAACGATTTACTGTAGTACCAAACAGTGCTCTGGACCATATCAAACTAGTCTGCACCACTCTGCATTGGCAGCAAATGCAACACATTCTAAAGTTGCTATAGGGAATCGCTTGGTCGTGGGAAGGACTTTGACAAACAAATAAAGGGTAAAAATGTTAATTTATATGACAGTCAGGTGACTTACTGTATCTCAGGTATTTTCACTTTGTACTGTAAAAAAAATATAATGTAAAAAGAACATTTAGTTTTCATAGAAAGATATTCAGATTTTGCTGGAATATGAGACATTTATGAATGCATTTGAAAAATTGTTCTTTTGAACTAATCTGATCAAAACCACATTATGATTGTAACGTGTAGTACATTTCCATATGGTGTAACTGACTTGCATTTATTTCTTTCAGGCATTTGCACTGCACAAGAAATTATATTCACCTCAACCTCTTCACCTCATTTATTCTGAGAGCCGTCTCCGTCTTTATAAAGGATTCTGCGATCAAGTGGATGTATAGCAAAGAAACATTTCATACCCAGAGGGATGGAGTCCCTACCTTTCAGGTAGACCACATTTGTGAGCAGGAGGAAAATACTCTAATTTACTAATGCAGGGGTTCTCAACTCCAGTCCTCAAGACCCCCCAAAAGGTCAGGATTTAAGGATGTTTCAGTTTCAGCACAGGTGGCTCAATCAATGTCTCAGTCCAAGACTGAGGGGCTTATGCTAGTAGCCTTCATTAAAAAAAAATTGCCTTGCCATTTAATACACCATTTTTTGGAGTGTTGCTATCACGGTATTCAGAAAGCCTCGATTACCAGTGATAGCAAAATTCTCAAAATGGGCGAGCAGTCGGCGACGCGATGATCGCTTCTTTCAAAAGGCCAAATCCAGCAATTTGTTTTAGCTGCAGAGAGAGCTGCACAGAGAGAGCTTCACAGAGAGAGCCGCCTCTCCCTGCGCAAATCTCGCCCAAAATTTATGTTCTTTAATGAAAAATGTAATACAATATAGATGAGCAGGGGGTCTCCGGAGCAGAACCCTGTTGATTTCAGGCCTGGGGACCCCCTGGTTCCTGAGATACAGGCCCCATCATGGGGTGCCGGTATCTTCTATGCATTTTATTCCCACGGTCACGTGACGTGAGACATTTAAATGCATAGGAGATAACGGCACCCCATAACGGGGCCTGTTTCTCTGGAACCAGGTGGTCCCCGGATCTGAAATCAATGACATGCGAAACGCTATGGTAATGAAGGGGTTAACTAGTCCCGCTACCCCGGTAGGCCTAACCACCCACCCTTGGGGCTACTACCCCCTTAACCTAAAACATTAGCCAGCCAGCATAAATAAAGTAAATAAACCTTTCTACTTACCCCTGCCACCATGAAGGGCATCCTCATCAGCATACTGCAGGTCCATGTCCTCCTGATGCCAGCAAGAATACAAGAAAAAATATAATCTAATGGCCCCTAACCCATTAATCAGCTTAGCGGTTAATAACTGCTATAGTAATTAAGGGGTTACCCACCCTCCCCTGTTACCCACCCAGGAGGCCTAACCACCCACCCTGGACCCACTATACCTACCCTCTACCATTGATTGGTCTAGTGGTATATCATAACCATATAATGTGGGCATGATAAACCACTATATCACTCAATGGTTAAGCTAATAAAAATAATTAAGGCCAAAAATACACAATAATCAAAGAAATACACAAGCACCTAAACACAGCAACTATAAAAGAATTAAAAAGCCTAATAGTACACATGAATAAAAATGACCTACGTGTGAAACCAAAATAGAAAAACAATCAAAATGATGTTATTTCAAAACATAAGATTTAAATTAAATAAACAACTATCCAACCAATTAAAGAAATAAAACCACTAGCCAACAAATCAATAAAAGAAATAAATCCACTAGTCAACAAATAAATCAATTAATTTAAATCAGTAGCCAACCAAACAAATAATACATTTAAAACTCTAACCAATCCTAAAATGTACTAAAAATAAGACATCCAAATTCAAAACAATTTATCAAAACGATAACCAGAAATCTAAAAAAATAACGATAAATAGAAAACAAGCATTTGCCAAAAAATGCATTGGCTTTCACTGTATTTATCTGAACCCTAAAGGGGTACACATTAATACAGCATCAGCCAATGGATAATCACAAACAAAAAAATAAATAAATACAATGAAAAAACCTGCAAAAATACATTTACATACATTCAATATTTTACTTACCTTTCGAAGTCTTCACCCTCTGACTCCTGGCATATATGGAACCTCTCTACTGCGGCATCATCACCCGCAATCCAACGCCATCCACCTTGAAGACCAGCATCAGGTTAAAAAAATCTTCTTTCTTTTATCTTCTATCACTGTCTTCTATCTTTATCTGTAATTATTTTCTTCTTTTCTTGAATATTCTTTCTTCGTCTGTCAATGCAAAATGCCCCATGGTAAATCCAAACGAATGTTGCCACGTCGACTTCTTTAGCTAAAATGAGACATATAGGCCTTATATAGGGCCTGTAACTTTACATTTTTGGGTCAGATGATAAAGATCCAAACAGATTGGACACTGTATCATGTGCCCGCCTCCTTTATTTTTGTTTAAGGATGTGACGTCCTCTCCAAGGGAGGTACGTCACAGCCTTAAAACCACATGGCTATATTACATGGTATTACTGACAATGGGATTGAAAACAATCCCATTAGTTTCTGTACCATGTGATAGGTTACATTAGTTCAACAGGATGTGACATCATCCTTTAAAGTGATGTCACAGCCTTTTAAACTAATGTAACCTATCACATGGTACAGCAACCAATGGGATTGTCTTCAATCCCATTGGCTGTAATACAATGTGATAAAGCCATGTGGTTTTAAGGATGTGACGTACCTCCCTTGGAGATGACGTCACATCCTTAAAAAAAAAAAAAAAGGCGGGCACATGATACAGTGTCAAATTTGATTGGAGCTGTATCATCCGACCCAAAAATGCGATGTCAAAGTCCTATTAATCTCATTTTAGTGAAAGAAGTCGACGTGGCAACATCTGTTTGGATTTACCAAGAGGAAATTTGGATTGACAGATAAATATAGAAGATAGAAAAAAGAAGAAAATAATGACAGATGAAGATAGAAGGTGAAAGAAGATTAAAGGAAGAAGATTTTTGTTACCTGTTCCTGATCTTCAAGGTTGAAGGCGTTGTATTGCCAGTGATGACGTCGCGGTTTGAGAGCTTGCAGATTCGCCCGGGATTCAGAGGGTGAAGACTTCTAAAGGTAAGAGAAATATTGAATGCATGTAATTGTTTTATTTCAGGTTTTTTTATTGTATTTATTTATTTTTAAGTATTTGCTTGCCCATTGATTGATACTGTATTCATCTGTACCCCTTTAGGGTACAGATCAATACAGTGACAGCCAATGCATTTTTTGGCAAATGCTTGTTTTCTATTGATTGTTATTTTTTCGGTTTCTGTTTATTGTTTGGATTCAATTGTTGTGAATTTGGATGGCTTGATTTTAGTACATTTTAGGATTGGTTAGAGTTTTAAATGTATTATTTGATTTGTTGATTACTGGTTTTATGTCTTTAATTGATTGGTTAGCTACTTGTTTCAATTAATTCTTTGTTTATTGGCTACTGGTTTAAATGTATTAATTATTTTCTTTGCAAGTGGTTTAAATTAATTGATTGTTTTGTTGGCTAGTGGTTTTATTTCTTTAATTGATTAGTTGGCAAGTTCTTTTATTTTTTGAATTGTAGTGTTTAGGTGCTTGTGTATATATTTTATTATTGTATATTTTTGGCCGTCATGCTTTTTTATTAGGTTTACCATTGACTGCTATAGTGGCTTATCATGCCCATATTATATGGGTATAATATACCACTGTGCCAATCAATGGGTACAGGGTGGGTGGTTAATTGGGTAGCGGGGGAGAGTTGATTAACCCCTTAATTACTATATCAGTTATTAACTGCTAAGGTGATTAAGGTGTTAGGAGCCATAAGATTGTATTTTTTCTTGTATTCTTGCTGGCATCGGAGGACATGGACGTGCCGGTTCCTGATGAGGTTGCCCTTCACAATGGCAGGGGTAAATTGAACATATTATTTACTTTATTTATGCTCACTGGCTAATGTTTGATTTTATAATGGGCAAATGCACTATTATCCATATGTGGATAATAGTAATTTTGCTCATTACTGTACTGTATGTGTTGGGGGGGGGGGGTGATGGGGTAGAGGAAGTGAGTAGTAGGGTTGTTGTGTGTCTTTTTGTTTATTGTGGGTAGAGGGATTGGGTGAAGGGGGTAGTTACCCCAAGGATGGATGTATAGGTTTAACGGGTGGTAGCGGGAGGGCTTAACCCCTTCATTAACTTAGTAGTATTAACAGCTAAGGTAATTAAGGGATTAACTCAATTCGCACCCCCCGCAAGGCCTAAACACCCACCAAGGGCCAAATACCACCTTCACCCACCCCGCAACCCACAATAAACCGGGCACTTGTGGTTAACCTCTTCATTGCCTTAACGGTTAGCCGCTAAGATAATGAAATTGCCTGTAAATGCATTTTTAGTGCATGGGATTCATCCGGGAGTCTCCGGTGCTGATATTAATTGGTATTAGCTCTGGAGACTCCTGGCATGAATCTGATGCAGAAAAAAATGCATTTTATTTTCTAAGTCCTCTCTCACTGCCTTATCGGCATGTTCTCACCACCTTCACGCCAACATTGGCTGACGGGAGGATTTTGAGAGGAAATCACCATTCGAGAGCCTTGATTAGCCCCGATAACCTACTCGAGGCTACTAGAATTGCACGTATGTGAGAAACTGCCTAAAAGTGGCTTATCGCGGCTTGACTGGCGATTTTTTTTGGGGGGGAATGCTGATAATGGCTTTTATCGATCAGTTAGCGAGGCTTACTGAATAGCAGTAGGCCTTTTTGGCGACAACGCCTCGATAAGTGGCTTATCGAGGCTTATAGCATAGGCCCCTGAATCTCTGATTGAGCCACCTGTGCGGAAGCTGGGATATCCTTAAAACCTGGCCTGTTGGGGGATCTTGAGGTCTGGAGTTGAGAACCCCTATACTAATGGTATTCCCATTAACATTTGCCTGCAATTATGTGAATTAGAAGCCAATGTTTTAGCCACATGCAAATGATGCACAGAAAAAATGAATGGGGTAAACTATTTATTTTTCCTATTTAGAAGCACGTTGAGAGCTATTTATGAAAGACTCCAAGTTTGCTATTGGATATTTTTCCTTTCAAAAAGCTTCTACTGTTTTTACAGATGGGGAACATTGATAAAAAAGCCCCATAATTTCAAGGATAATATGGAATTTGTAACGGCGCTTTTAAGATTAATATACTGTGTTAATGAATTTAGATACTTGATATGACCTGCACCCAGTCTGTTCTGTGTCAACAGCAAGGACAAAGGAACAGGAGTAAATTCCCCAATGCAATAATTATAAAGAAGGTTTCAGATACAAAAATCCAAATGAATGAGCTCATAAAGACACACGTTGAACTTCTTTAGAACTACCATTAAAAGTTGCAATTAAAAGCACAAACCTTTAACTTGACTCCTTATCAGAGTCACAAAAAAACAACCATGAGTAGCAAATAGCAAAAGAAATACAAAAAAAGGGAAAATGGAAAGACACTCACATTTATTTTACTTTAGTTAATCGCATCCATGGAGAGGAACATAATTGAATGTTCTCATCATTCCACTTGAATTAGTAAACATTTTTTAGCTATTTCGTACCGAAAGCAACAGAAAATCAGCAGATTTGTCTGCTAATTTAAAAAATAAAGATGTTGTTTTTTTCTGAGTAAATATATTTTGGTCTATATCTACTAAGCGCTGAATATGTGATCAGGTGTCTTCCAGCGCAGAAAGGTGTCATATGGCATACTATTGCTTAATTAATATTAGATTTCTCCCTACAAAACACATATCTATTATAAATGGATTTAAAATGTGTACATTCATTCTGGGTGGTCATCGTATAATTGGAAGTGTGGCAAAGCATGGTACTCATGATTAATGTTGGGACATCTCTTCTTCTGTAGGAGCCTGTCAGCTGCCGACTAGTCCTTGTGATGATGCATTACTGTGTGGCAGCAAATTATTACTGGCTGTTGGTGGAAGGCATCTACCTGCACACCTTGCTGGTTCTCTCCGCCTGTTCTGAACAGAGACTCTTTAGACTCTATCTCTGCATTGGATGGGGTGAGCACTGTGTTAACTTTGCAAATCTTTCGCTCTTTCATTGTAGAAGGGGTAGGGAAAACATTTTCTCTGTAATGTCCTGCAGAAACATGGTACTCGGCTTCCCTCTCCTGGCTTCCGATTAAATCCCTTTTCTCACACTCAATTCTCCTGCTCACTTTTAAAGCTTTACATTCTTCTGCCCCTCCTTACATCTCAGCCCTAATTTCTCGCTATGCACCATCCCGACTCTTGCGTTCTTCTCAAGGATGTCTTCTTTCTACCCCCTTTGTATCTAAAGCCCTCTCCCGCCTTAAACCTTTCTCACTGATGGCCCCACACCTCTGGAATGCCCTTCCCCTCAGTACCCGACTAGCACCCTCTCTATCCACCTTTAAGACCCACCTTAAGACACATCTGCTTAAAGAAGCATATGAATAGCACTGGATAATCATGGACAAATGATACATAAAGCTTGGCCCCCTGCAGACGCACTTACTAGAATTCCCTCCTACTGTCTCTGTACGTTCTCCCTACCTACCAATTAGATTGTAAGCTCCTCGGAGCAGGGACTCCTTCCTTAATGTTACTTTTACAGTATGTCTGAAGCACTTATTCCCATGATCTGTTATTTATATTATTTGTTATTTATATGACATGTATTACTACTGTGAAGCGCTATGTACATTTATGGCGCTATATAAATAAAGACATACAATACAATACAATACACCCCGATGGGCAGTGCATTGCTCTTCAGAGTTTAAACTGGATGTTTAAAGCAGCAATCCTGATTTCCTTTTTTTTTAATGTGAGTTTTGCAGGGGGTCTCCGGAGCTGCTGTGTTAATTTCAACCCCCAGGGACGCCCTGCTTCCCGGGACACCTACCTCTGTAGGGGGCACTGGTAGCAGCTTTGACTGGACAGTGTGTGGGGAACATAATGGCAACTTAAATGTACTGCGTCACACGGGCCAATAGGAAACCGTGACGTCATCCCTTGCGGCTTTCTATTGGCCCGTGTGACCAGGACCTTTAAACATCCAAAGATGCTAGCAGCATCCATTACGGAGGTATGTACACTGGGGACCAGGGGGTCTCTGGAGCTGAAATTAATGTGGTTCAGCTCCGGAGACCCCCTGCTTCCCACATATTAGAAAAAAACATGTTCTGCTCCTTTTATTCTTCCATTCATTACAGCAGTGGTTCCCAAACCAATCCGCCCACACAGACTATATTTTGGGGAAAAACAACCAATATTCTATTTAGTACATTTCAATTAAATCCTGTGTGTGTGTGTGTGTGTGTGTGTGTGTGTGTGTGTGTGTGTGTGTGTGTGTGTGTGTGTGTGTGTGTGTGTGTGTGTGTGTGTGTGTGTGTTGTGTGTGTATATATATGTATATATATGTATGTATATATATATATGTAACGGTATTTCTGGCCCGGCCTGACCCACCCAATCTCACATTGGCCCCTGTGGTCTAACCGGACCCCATTACAGTGTAGATATGCCTGATGGTGCACCTGTTGGCTACAGGACTCCTGAGTCTCCCGCATGATGGTGTGTGGGGAGGACCCGTCAGACAGGCAGCTGAGGTAGTGTGCTGAGTCTCACCTAGTTCCAGTGCAGCGCCTCCACCTCACCAGGGTCCCTGCGTCCGCATGGGGATGATCCTGACGAGGAACTCCTCGGTGGTGCAACCTCCTGTGTAATCATTGGACTCTCACACACAGGGGTTTCTCTGATCAGCTCCATCTTTATTGTCACGGTGGGCATAGCTGCCCTCCACAATGGGGTGTATTTAGCCGATCATCTCGCCCGTGCTCCCCTTTGATAGGTATGTCACCTAGATGAGGGATTCACTATTCCCGCAGGAATCACTGCCCTGTGCCAGGTCCCTGGACACAGTCTCCCATGGAGTTACTAGAACATAACTAACACTCTGCAGAACTTGAACTCCTTCCTGAACCTTGCAAGAACTTTCAGCAACTGTACTCGCCTTGAACTCTGACAGAACTAACTCTTGACACAGTGCTGTGCCTTATGTAACTTCTGAGGCTGACACACCTCTGACATCACTAACCATGGAGTCAGAGCATGCGACCAGTCCCATCCATACACAGGGCACCCCACCAGGGTGTGAGGGAAAACCTCCATGATTACTGCTGGCATGCCCACACTTACCAGGCCTTGCTGCCAGCAGGAGAGATGACTGTAGGCATTTTACATGACCGCTACATTCTCCCCCTGGTGAATCCCATCGTCCTCGCTGGGACCTAAATTTGTATACCTCTTTCCAGGAAGCACTGTAACGGAAAACATAATTAACATCACACAAATTTCCACATAATGCAGTACACATGAATACAGTCATCCGCCAAGCCCGCCCCGACCAGCAGCCACAGACCCGCGTGATGCACAGTACCACCTAAAAATAGTGATAGGGGTCCGGTTTCTTTACTTCCCTACCCCCCATATCCAGAACTGTTACTGAGAAATGCCTGGGTAATCCCCTCTCTGGTCTATATGTTACTCTATGTTTATAGATATTTCTCCCAATGGCCCATATGCGGATTAAATGTTCTATCCGTTCCGCGGCCTTCTTTCCTATCACGGAACTCCCTCTCCCCACTAGGTGCATTTCTATGGCCTCCCTAAGCCACCTATCCCGGTTGTCCTCTATCTCATCCATGAGAGGCTCAGGGACATACGGGTACTCCAACCCGTGGGAAGATTTATACCGAGCCATTATGGTTCTCTCGGCCCTACTAATTCTAGTCAGGTCAGCCTTACCTCCCCTCCCAGGCAGCACCCATGATAGGGGTTCGTCAGGGTCCACGGGGTCTGACAAAATACTGGGACCCATAGGCTCTATTTCCCTATTCTCAATCTGCAGCCATCGCTCCTGCAGCTCTCTGTCCCTCTGTTCTGGGGTAAACTCTCCCACAGCCCACCAATAGTCCACTACATCCTCTCGCCGGGTGAGGAACCGAGTGCGGTCCATCCAGGCCGAGTACCCTTCAAATAATGGGGCCCACCACCGGTTCTCCCGGAATCTGTTTGACCCTCCTGAGTCCCTGTCATCGTCCATGGAAAATACCCCTGATGACCTCTCAGACCGCGGTACAGACCACCTAAACGACCCCGAGGCCTTCACTACGGGTTGGGGTGCTGTAGTTGCCACTCTCAATTCTCCCCCTTGAATCGCCCTCCGTAGCGCCACTGCGCTGCCTTTACCCAGTCCGTCTTTCCTCCCCCCCTTGTGAATTGTCCACGTACTCCAGGCTAGGCGGTGAACCCGGTGACCGTGTGATGGGGGTAGGGGTATTAGCTATGGCGGGGGTTTGGGCATAGGGGCACGGAACGGGACCCCACGGGGTTACGACCCACTCCTGGCTGTCCGTAGACTGGTCCAAGGATGATGTCTCACCCTCCTCAGTCCTGAGTTCGTCTCTCCAATTTCTGGGCCTTGTAAGTGATCGGGGACCTTCCCCCGATCGCCGAAGTGTCGCTGCTTTTTCTTCATGGGTTCCGCCGTCGCCACCGGAAGTGACGTCCTCCCCACTACCGGAAACGTCGCCATCTTGCGTGGGACCCCCATGCGGGATCTCTTCTTCCACGACGACATCCGGTTGCTCCGCCGTCGCCGCCGGAAGTGATGCCGCCACTCCACGTGCGCTCGGGGCCTGGCGCGGCCCTTCCAGCGCTTCGCCGTCTGCTGCAACCAAGTAAGTAATAGGGCTGCTTGGCTTACCCGTCCGCAGGGGTGTAGGCGTCTCTCTCCCGTCTCCGCCAGGTCCTAGGATGGCGGGACTCCGTCGGTCGGGTCACCGATCTGCGGGGGACGTCCTGCCACTCACCCCACGGGGTGTCGTTCTCCCAGTCTGCCTTTTCAGCTCCGCCTTTACCACCGCCAGCTCACGGAGGTCCTCGTCTGAGTAATCCCCTTTCCCTGACTTAGGGGTCTCCGAGCGGGGTGACAGTCTCTTTTCCCCGAACGCGGGGGTTGATTCAGCCGCCTCGATCGCCACTGACCCAGCCGACTTGACCGGCTCCAGTCCCTTGTCTCCGGGACTCGTGCGGTTGATCCGTAGCGCGCCCGGGGACTCGGCGGAGCGCCTTGTCACGTCCACCGGGGGGTCAGCAGGCTGTATTGGGATAAATGTGGGCATAGGCCACAGGTACAAAGTCTCGCAATGAGGGCAACGTGCCGCCGTATTGACCGTGCCTCCGGGCAGCCCGCACTGTAGGCATAGCCCAACTACCGTCTCGGTATTGGCCACCCTCACCACTAGCACCCCGCCGGGCACTGAGTAGGGCTGTGTAGAGACCATTGTGCCCACAGTGGAGGAGCAGGCCATTCTTTGTACAGGAGCCACTTCCTGTACAGGTCTCTCCTTCTCAGTGGTTCCTCGCAACTGACTGATGGAAGTTGCTGGATCCGCCACTCCCTGCTTCGGCTCCTCCCTTCTCTGACAGAGCTGGAACCCGCCCCCAGGGGTTGCAATTATGGGCGGGTCCCACAGGGGAATATCATGCCCCTTAATTAAGGCCGCACCTCTCTCAGTCCTGGTGGGCGCGGTTAGCGTTTTCGCGCCAATTTCCCCACAAGGGTGGGGGTCTTTTCCCGCGGCTAGTTCCCGCCTTTTCCTGGCAGCCGCCCTCCGTGCAAGATAACCATCCTTTTTGCACGGCTCTTCCACGGCCGGTACTACTTTTTGTAGTGGCGCCGTCTGGATATCAGTCCCTGGGCCCAGTGGGTGCATTCCCACAGGCCATAGTTGAAAGTCACTCCCCCTGGTAGAAATCAGGGGAGGGTCCCATAGACTAAGCGGTTGACTCAGCACAGTTGCTGAGTTAGTCACTGTCCATCCCGGTGCAGCCATAGCTTTCGCGCCATGCCCCCCATCAGGGCGGGGCTCTGCTGTTCGCGCCATTCCCGGACAGCTTTTTGCAAGTCCTGCACCAGCCATTTTTTCTGCGACTGGCCCATGCGGTGTCCCTAGCAAGCGGGAACCGCCATTTTGATTGACTTTTACGCCCAAAAAGTCTATTTGTTTGCTCTCCTCGCGGGGTTCTCCCCCAATTATTACAATTTCCTCACACTCTTCAAGGGTGACCCCTCGCTGTCCCAAACAGGATAAAAACGGGGCAGCCACGGCCTTCGCTCCGCTCCAGAGCAGATTGGTCAATGATAACTCGGCGACAGTCTGCTCTTCAGTGGGTTGCACGCCACGGGTGCCCTCCCCATCAGCCTCTGTCTGCCATTTCATGTTCTCCGCCCCACGCGGATCCTCCACTCTCTCGTAACAGTTATCATACATGGGGCTCCACTCTGCGGGGCAGCCACCACACCGGTACAATAAAGATTAGCTTCAGATGCACCACCACATATGTACCTTATCTAGGTGTGACCCAGTGTTGCACTACCTCAGGCTAGGCTCACTCTCTCAGTGTCTGCTGTGTCTCCTTCCTCCCAGTCTGTGCTTCCTACGGTGAGTGTCTGGAATGGGCTAGGTACTCTGGCTCTGCCATGCAGTACTTGGGGCGTCTACCTGTCTTGGTCAGCCTAGCGCAGACCCTCTCCAGGATTCCTGACCATGTTAACAGGCTATCCCTTCTGGCATCCTACCAACTAGCACTGCCTCAAGGTGACTCGGTCATCTATAGCCCGGCTCCAAACCCCTCACTCCTTTCAGGCCCCTAGGTTGTCCCTGCGAACTGACAATATCCCGTCAGCCCCCTGACCACCCCTAGGTCCGTCCCCACGCAGCACAGAGTGGCAGCAGACTCTCTCCCTGTTTCCCAGTGTGCCTAGCTAGAGCCTGTCCTGATGACAGATCTGATCTCAGCAGCGCCTCCAATTGTAACGGTATTTCTGGCCCGGCCTGACCCACCCAATCTCACATTGGCCCCTGTGGTCTAACCGGACCCCATTACAGTGTAGATATGCCTGATGGTGCACCTGTTGGCTACAGGACTCCTGAGTCTCCCGCATGATGGTGTGTGGGGAGGACCCGTCAGACAGGCAGCTGAGGTAGTGTGCTGAGTCTCACCTAGTTCCAGTGCAGCGCCTCCACCTCACCAGGGTCCCTGCGTCCGCATGGGGATGATCCTGACGAGGAACTCCTCGGTGGTGCAACCTCCTGTGTAATCATTGGACTCTCACACACAGGGGTTTCTCTGATCAGCTCCATCTTTATTGTCACGGTGGGCATAGCTGCCCTCCACAATGGGGTGTATTTAGCCGATCATCTCGCCCGTGCTCCCCTTTGATAGGTATGTCACCTAGATGAGGGATTCACTATTCCCGCAGGAATCACTGCCCTGTGCCAGGTCCCTGGACACAGTCTCCCATGGAGTTACTAGAACATAACTAACACTCTGCAGAACTTGAACTCCTTCCTGAACCTTGCAAGAACTTTCCAGCAACTAGCCTTGAACTAGTACTTTCCAGCAACTAACTTTTAGACACAGTGCTGTGCCTTATGTAACTTCTGAGGCTGACACACCTCTGACATCACTAACCATGGAGTCAGAGCATGCGACCAGTCCCATCCATACACAGGGCACCCCACCAGGGTGTGAGGGAAAACCTCCATGATTACTGCTGGCATGCCCACACTTACCAGGCCTTGCTGCCAGCAGGAGAGATGACTGTAGGCATTTTACATGACCGCTACATATATATATATATATATATATATAATATATATATATATATATATATATATATATATATATATATATATATATATATATATATATAAAATAAGAGTCAGTCAGCTGGCACTCTATATAGTGGTATATAGTGGGGGTGCTAATCCCATATAGAAGATACAAATCATATTACCATTCTTGCATCAAGTAAAGAGAGGCAGCACTCACATCCAGAAGTGTAAAAGATAATTGTATTCAAGGCATGTACAAACAGACGCCCAATCCACTTTATACAATACGGTATTAAGGAGATTGTCGTTGCCCCGTATCTAATTTGATCACCTACGTGGGACTGAACCTGTTGCTCTGTTATTAACAATTGTGAATTTACTATTTTTTGTCTCAATCAGTGAGCATTGTCTTTTTTATACGGATTAAAGAATATCAAGTTTTTATTAATGGAATGCGCACTTTTCATTTTTTTCTTCTTACACAATCTTTATGGATGTGTTCCTCCTTTAGAAAAGCATCCTTTACTCAGCACCTTTTTCTGGATTTACCTACAAATAATAATAATAATAGCATGTTTTTGTATAGCGCTGCTAGTTGTACGCAGTGCTTTACAGAGACATTTTTGCAGGTCCCTGCCCCATGGAGCTTACACTCTATGTTTTTGGTGCCTGAGGCACCTTGTTGCGCTGAGCAAAAACCAGAATACAAATAGTGTATGTAAAGTACAATTAATGTACTTAATAGTATATACTCTCAATAATGACTAATGTTATACATATACAAAATAACAAAGTGTGCAAATGATAGCCTATAACATACAATGACAATATTAATTGGTAGATTGTGAGTAAAAAATTATATAAAAGAAATAAATAATAAAAATGGTAATGTTAAAAATAAAAGAAAATGTCCATATAAAACAAAATATTAAAAATCAATACTATGACCTGTAATAGGTCACAAATCTGTTAAAACGGATCCTGGCAGCTTTCTTCTTGGGCACAACAACCTCCCTTGACACAACCTAACAAAAAAAGAGAAGAAAAAGCGCCCGATCTTCGTGTGATAACGTATATAAAATTTTATAAAACATGGACAAGACGATTCAAAACTCACAAAAATCCAAAGGTAACAGTGGCGGCCGCCTTGAGTCTAAATCGGCCGCCACCGCGGGAATTTTTAAACCGCGGGCAGACGCGGGCTTTTTTTTTAAAGTTTCGGCGCCTGCGGCGCTTTCATTGTTCAGCGCCATTAGCGCTGAACGGAGATGCGGCTGGCGCGCGGCCGCGAGGTGAGGCTGGCGCGCGGCCAAGTTCGGCTGTTAAAGCAAACAGCCCCGAACAATTGCGGGTAAGCTTTAGAATAAGCTCAGCCGCAACAGTAACAGGCAGCGGCGGTTCATAGCAGCCTTGGAGCATGAGTTGTACTCATACAATGCCTGTTACCTTTGGATTTTTGTGAGTTTTGAATCGTCTTGTCCATGTTTTATTAAATTTTATATACGTTTTCACACGAAGACCGGGCACTTTTTCTTCTCTTTTTTGTTAGAGAGAGATATGTGTGTGTGTGTGTGTGTGTGTGTGTGTGTGTGTGTGTGTGTGTGTGTGTGTGTGTGTGTGTGTGTGTGTGTGTGTGTGTGTGTGTGTGTGATTGATGGGATTGTCCCCTGTAGGTACAGTAGTGCTCCAGAGCTGTCGGCATATAAATATGAATTGAATCAGTTTTCTTACAT
Organism: Ascaphus truei; assembly: GCF_040206685.1. Classification (NCBI taxonomy): domain Eukaryota; kingdom Metazoa; phylum Chordata; class Amphibia; order Anura; family Ascaphidae; genus Ascaphus; species Ascaphus truei. The sequence goes on along the minus strand of NC_134486.1, from coordinate 410,689,518 downwards.
ATAAATTATTCCGGTCAGGCTCTTTATAAGAATGCTTCACGGAGATCGGACTGACATGCAGGAGGGGGGTGAATATGGCTGGAGAAGGGAACGGAGAAGCTGGTGAACTCACCGTTAGGTGCATCCTCCAGCAGACCTCCAACCTCCTAAAGTGCAACCCCCTCCTCTATCCCTGGTGTCCCATATAGTCTCCAATGCCGTGCGGAGGAAGGTTCTCACGATACTGATGCCGCGAGAGTAAACAAGCCGTGGATCCGGATCGTAGAAACATCATGCTCCAGCCAGAAATCAAGGAATAGAAAAAATAGTAGCAAATGCGGATCACTGTGCTCCAACTATACCAAATAGTGTTATTAAGTAGGTATAAGACACAAAATGATGGAAATGTGACTAAGTAATATGGTGCTGTGACAATAATATCCATCTATGTGTACTGTATGTATATATATATATATATATATATATATATATATATATATAATAGTAGCAAAGGCGGTTCACTGCTCCCCGGTAGTAATTAAAGACCCCAAGTGCAATCAATGAAAAAAACGTAGAATTTATTGTGCAAAACTGTAAGCACACATGGCAAACCAACTCTGAAGCGTTTCGCTCCTGGTATGGAACTTTGTCTCTTTGACAAAGTTCCATATCAGGAATGAAACGTGTCAGAGTTGTTTGCCATGTGTGATTACAGTTTGGCACAATAAATTCTTAATTTTTTCATTGATTGCGCTTGGAGTCTTTAATTACTATCAGTGAGCAGTGAACCGCCTTTGCTACTATTTTTTCTATATATATGTACTTGATCTATGTGTACTGTATGTATATATATATATATATATATAGCAACTGTAAATATTACTGTATGTTCATTTGCATGTCTTAGACAGGTCTGCAACCCTGTCTTTCCCCATTATCGCCCAGCATACAGCGCTTCCACTGCAGCAAGGGATTCTGGGAAATGACATGCTAATGAGCACTCAGTGCCACCTTTTGTCTCAAGCTCGTATTACACAAGCAAATCCTCAAGCCAATGCATGCTGTTTTGAACACAGCTTTTAGACAGAGGCTGGGATGAGATGTAAAGCCATTAAACCCACTCACAGACATGTTTCAACCTTGATGGGTATCATCAGTGTGAGGTTGGTTGTAATGGCTAAGCTGGTTTGAGACTATAAACTAGGTAATCACCACAATTATTAAGGTTATGGTGGGTAAAAAAGTGACAAAAACCCTCCACAGTAAAGCATATAGCAACTGTAAATATTACTGTATATATATATATATATATATATATATAAATATATATATATATATATATATATATATATATATATATATATATATATATATATATATATATACATACAGTACACATAGATGGATATTATTGTCACAGCACCTTATTACTTAGTCGCATTTCCATCATTTTGTGTCTTATACCTACTTAATAACACTATTTGGTAGAGTTGGAGCACAACCTTTGTACTCAGATGTGAGATCTTGAGAGCTCATGTACAGCTGGTATCTTTAACGTTATTGTGATACAATAATAAAGTTTAGATATTTGCAAATAATAAGAGTATATGAATAGATACAATGATGTGATAAGGTATTCTGCATAGTGAGTGATGCAGGACGCCTACTGTACACCTCCATCTCTCGGTACCAATGTTAAACTAAGTGTAGCAAAGAGTGCGAATAATGGTACCGTATATTTCACCACTCTGCTGTCGCACAAACCTGTATTACTGAGGATAAAGTCAATTTCTAAATTAGTTTCAGGTCACTTGCTGAGGCATCAATCACATCTCCACATAAGGTTGCAGCAGCTTATATTTTTCTGCATCTCCTTTTTTCCTTCTTCCCAGCAGAAGCAATGCTAAGGAGTTACAAAACAGATATAAAATCAGTGAGAAACTGGGCCAGCTCCTAATCCTAACCACTGATTAGAGATGTACAAGACTTTCACAGAGAGTTACAAAACAAGCGCAATTCGCCCTTTTCTAAACCGCACCCCGAAAAAAAATGCTGCTAAATTAGATTTTGCCAGCGATTTGCCACAGGCATGAAGCCAAATAGGCTCAGCCAATGTGCAGAGGGAGTGTTTATGGGACAGAAGACTGGGAAATGGTAATGAACGACAATCACACAGTGAATTATAATCAAACAAATATTTCTAGTTATATTGGCAAAAGAGGGCTCTGGTGACAGCATCCAGAAAAGGCTAGTGAGGGGGGACCCTAGAGAAGAGAGCAGTAGCTGTATTTGTCCCCCAGAAGCTGCCTTCTAGTATGAAAATAGATAAAACAGTGAGGCCGGTTTTCACAACACAATCATCTTCCTCATCAAGTCAGGAGCACAGATGCATCATCACCACGCTGGAAAAGCACATCAAGGCATTACCAAATATCGCAGGTCCTAACACTAACTGATTAAAATTCTTAGTTACCTCTATAATTAGAGGAAGAATGATCACATTGGATCTGTCACAACCAGCTGCATGAAAAAACTTGTTCATTTGGAGAGTGAATTTTAATCAGTTAGTGTTAGGACCTGCGATATTTGGTCATGCCTTGGTGTGGCTTGCCGGCTTAAAATGCTTTGGCCAAAGGGTTTAACTAAATGACCCTTTTTCAAGCGATATATAGGTATTTCACTGTGTATGTTTGTCATATTGGATGTGATCCTTGGTGCATTAACAACAACAAGTGGTGTTGCTGGTAGCATCAGTGGAGAAGATGATAATTATCATAATGATAGTCAATCACAGAATTTGAGTAGCAGGCAGCCATTGGAATCAGCACAGCTAGTAGTACTATGGTGTCTCCTAGGATTTTGTAAAGCTAAATTTACTTACCTACATATTTTATATTTCAAAGAAAAAAAACCATAAGCCCACCCCCAACACCATCATTGACAGCTTCAGAAACAGCAGTGTTAGGCCGAAAAAACTAATGCCACATTATTTGTCATCATCATAAAGGGCGCATGGCCCTTGTACTGGTGTTGGTACAGGGAGAGAGGCAAGAACATTTTAGCAATCTCGGAAACAGCAGCACACAATGTTACACAACAGAAAACTGTTGAGGTGGAGGAGTATGATGATGAGCAGGATGATGATAAATATGTTGTAAGTTGTGGCACTGCTGGCAGGGGCCACAGAGAGAGCTTAAGTAAGAGAAGAGTAGAACAGATTCTTCATGAATGCTGGTACGTCCAGCACCAGCCACAGCAAGTACTCATAGGTATTCAAGTCAGGACGCCATGTTTCTTCAATTCTTGTACAATCCAGGGTATGGAGTTTTTTTCCACATAGTGTGAAGATGAGGGTGCAGTTACTTATGATCTTTGCCATGCCATTGTGAAGTGGGGGAAAGTGGGTACTCATCTGGGTACCTCTGCACATGACACATAATCATAGGTCTACTGTACATGGTAGAGTGGTAGAGAAGTGAGAAGGGCAGAAGGTTCGGCTAGTGGCAGGCTATAATGGAACCAACATGGTGGCATCACCTTGATTCACTGATTTTTCCGGTTCTCAACTTGATAATAAACCATTTCCTAGACCAGTATGAGGAAGGACCGTACATTTTATCTACATTTTTTAAACTTTAAGCTTATGTTCATTAAAAAGAATAGAAAGAAGGATGAAGCATGGCACACAAGCCTTGAAAATATTCAAACATAATCTTCTTTATTTTAGCATCAATGTTTCAGTGTAACATTACACCTTCATCAGGTTCAAGCAGTTTCCCACAGCAAGTTATTTATATACTAGTGTACAAGCAATAAACACCAGCCCAAAACAAGCCTCTCCCCCTCTCTGGACCAATGCTCCATAGTGATGTTATTGTCTAAAGTCCTTCCCACATAAGAGGGAATGTTAAAGCTGCGAATCAAGCAATATCCTACGTGCGTTTTTTTTTATTAATCCACTCTGTACTATGAGAAAATACTTGTAGCGTTTACATTTTTTTTTAAATACTCTAAATAACATTTTAATGTATTCTAATGTAACAAGCATTTTTTGTTTCTATAGCAACCATTTACAAAATCACATCCACTTTCTCTTCTGAAACAGGTTCTGGCACACCCCTTTTTGAGCCCTGCCCTCTCTCTAGCAGTGCACCAATTGTATCTAGTGACTTCCTGGTCACACGATCTTTCCCAGAGAACTTTGCATCTTTGGTCCTCTTCTGCTGCACTGACAGTCATTTAGTGAAACCCCGAGCTGAATCTTCGCCGACCGATCACAGCAGAACGGATCGATCAGCAACTTAGCTAATTACTTATAATTGTGTTGATTGTATTGATGCACATATTAAAGGGAAATAAATAAACTGCAGGTTAGACTGCTGCTTTAACAGTCCTTGTAACTGGATAATAACAAACAAGCACAGTGTGACACAAGTGCAATAAAAGTGATACAAAATGATCACTTGTATTGCCTGGAGTCACATTTTGTAAAATTAACAAATGTGAAATTTGACACTGAAACATTGATTCTAAAATTAAAAACAAATGATGTTTTAACATTTTTAAGAAACGCTGCATCCTTCTGTCCAAGTACTGTACCTACACTGTGCAGCTGTTGGTTTGGATGGATACATACAGTAGCAAATTCATTTGGGGCTAAATGTTCCTGCAGCAGCACTGTAAGTTATGCATGCTGAATTTTGATATATAGCATTAAAGTGAATGAACATCTTATTTCACAAGACTGTAGAATACCGGTTTCCATGTTACCAGCTGCTGAGGAGGAAGTAGATTTAATTAGAGTATACAGATGATGTACAGTTTATATTTTTTAGAAATGATTTGCATGTCATTACCCAGAATCCGTGGTTGAAGTGGAAGCATTGTATGCTAAGAGATAATGGGGAAGCGCAGGTTTGTGGATCTGTGAGAGACATGTATATGTGTTCACAGTCACAAGTGGTATTTCTATTCGTTGTACAGTGGAGAGGTTTTGTCACTTTTTTACGCACCATAATGTACTTTGTGCAACTTAATTCATTCATAAATAAATAAACTTACTTAACGATATAACTAAAACTAACTATAACTTTTAACAACAAACTAAAACTAACTACTAAGTTATCTTTAAAAAAAAAAAAAAAAAAACTCCCTCACTCTGTCACTATTCAGTCACTATATACTCACTATATACTCACTATATACTCACTATACACTCGCTATACACTCACTATACCAGTGATTCCCAACCAGGTTTCCGTGGAACCCTGGGGCTCCTTGAAGCAGTCTCAGGGGTTCCTCCTATGGACCACAGACCCCTCCCCCATACCCCCTGGTGGTGGGTTTTTTTGGTATGTATTTTGTATGGTGGATTGAGTGAGAGTGAGGTAATTGATGGAAGGTAGGGGCGAGTGAGAGAAGGGAGGGGGGCAGGAGGGAGTGAGTGAGGAAAAGAGGGAGTAAGAGTGAGATGCAGGGGATAAATACATGTGAGGGGGAGAGGGGGGGAGAGTTAGTGAGACGGATGGGAGAGAAATACATGGGTAGAGGGTGGGAAATAGAAGTGGCTCGTGAGGTGTGACATTTTGTGACTGACCCCTGTCGAACCTAATATGTGTCAGCCAGATAGGGGTTCCCTGAGATTTTTTTTAAAAATACTTCAAGGGTTCCTCCAAACAAAAAAGGTTGGAAATCACTGCACTATACACTCACTATACACTCAACAATCAATACACTCACATACTCAAACACAAACACTCGACAATCAATTGAAATATACTCACAGTTTAACATCGACACTCAATCACACCACAAAGTCTCACTCTCTGAATCTCACATGACCCTTTATTACAGTTTTTTTCTTTTTTACTACATTATTGCACTGATTTGTCACATCTTCCTGCTACTGTATTTTATTTGTGTAGCCCTGGGTAAGCTTGGGCTATGATTCTTTCTCCTCCTGGCAGTAATCATCCCTGTTAAGGGCAGGTTTGCCAGGAGTAATCATGGGTTTTCCCCACACACATGCTGTGCAGTGTCAGTGAAGATAGTGTCATCAGGCTCTGTGTCCAATTACAGCGACACAGGGGGTGGTGCTTATTTGAACTACTTACTGCATAGCACTTCCTGAATTTAGGCAGTTGTCTCTATGCTTGAGAGAGACTGGTCCACCCTATCTGGACTGTGCAGGGCTCTGCCAGTCGGAGGTCCTCCCTTAGGGGAGCGGAGGTGGATTGTTCCTCTTATCTCGCTAGGAGATAAGGGAAGAGCTAGGAAAGCTTCTAGGGCCCTGACTAGGAGTGATTGTCCAGGGACTTCCTTCGGGTGACAACCTACTGATGTGCGGCTGAAGCAACCTGCTGTGAGGTGGAGAGTCTGCCATGCATTGGTCAAATAAAGTATATCCTTGAATCAACATACTTCTTGCCTGAGCCTGGAATCATTCAGGGAGAAGCTAAAGAGATAAGTTCTCCTGCAAAGATTCCTCCCTACCAGTCTGGGGATCTGTTGGAGATGGAGGCGCTGTACCAGTGAGTATGACTCAGCTCTACCTCAAAAGTCTGTCCTGATATCCCCTATACCATCATGGAAGACTCATGGCCCCCTGTTGCCAGCAGGTTTGCACCACCTTAGACACCGTAACCAGTACACCATTTCCTCTAGGGTACCCAACATGAGATTGGGGGTGGGGGCGGAAACGGGGTTACATTTGGAGGCGCTGCTGAGATGTGTTTAAGAACAACAGGACAGGATTTCAGCAAGCAAAGCTGACAGAGATAATGTATGCTTCCAGAGCAAGTGCTGTGGAAGGAAGGGAGTCTATAGGTAGTTGTCACGGTTGTGCTCACCACAAACCAGGGTCGGACCCCGTGGCTGAGGTGGGGTTATATAATCACCGACCTTAGACGGCGCAGGCTGATCCGGAGTGCGAAATCCATAGTCAAACCAGCCAGGGTCGGGACTGGAGAGAGCAGCATAGTCAGTGGACGAGCCAGAGTCAGGATTGGAGACATCAGGGTAAACATTATCCAAGCAGAGTCTCGGCAAGGAGAAGTCAAGTAGGTCCCGCTTCAGCGTAATAGCTGCAGAGCGGGAGCGGGTTTTGTGCGAGTGGCAACCACAGCCCATGGTACTGGTCTCAGGAAGGAGAAGGTGGACCGGAGTGGGCACACCACCTTGCAGCATTGGTAAACCAGTGCTTCAGCACAGAAGTTCAAAGGGAGGGAGAGAGCAGCAGGCCACGGGATCCAAACAGTAACCTCTGCTAGGGGAGAATGCAGAAGGTATCAGAATCCAGGCAGGCAGAACTCAGGCTTCTGCATACAGAGAGAAGCAGCAAGCCTTCAGGGAACAGGAAACACAGGCCTCTCCGTAGCGAACAACTGCAGGCCACCGGAAACAGGAACACACGAAAACTAGAAACTAGAACATAGCGAAAACATTAGAAAAACACGAGACAAACCAGAGGGCTTGTGGCTGAACACATGTAACGTCCATAAGGAATTATGCTTGGCACTGGATCAGTGCTAGAGGGTAGTATATAAAGGGCAGTGAGCCAATCACAGGAGGGAGGTGTGTGAGAATTCCTCCAATGACGGAGCCCAGGCTAGAGCAGCAGAGATAGCTAGCACAGGTGCTTCTAGATTGCCAGAGAGAGTAATTAGAAACTGCACAGTTCTGCAAGGCTATAAGCAAAAGCAGAACCATATTCCTTACAGTAGTCAAGAGAATACCCACTCGCAAAGCACACCCTAGATGACCCTTAAGTGTGAAATAGATCTGGAGACAGGGCTTTAGCTGTCTTAGTAACCTTGAGGCAGATAGTCATATAATATCTAAGGGTGTAGCCTTGTTAACTTGGGACAGGAACTTCTGGTAGGATCTGTGCTATGTGTAGCCAACAGGTGATGTTCTAAGTGCTTCAGGGCGACCCCTAAGTGCTTCTAGCCAGTAACCAGACTATTAACAGAGCACTTTTATTGGTCTGTAATCATTTGAAGTATGCTGCATAAGAAAGAGTTTTGCCTAGCCTGAGGTACACTGATGTTACACTAGGCAGAGGTTCATACACTGCAGATACATTAGGAGAGCGTGCCCTTACCCCATCAGAAGGGCTGCGCTAAACTGGAATACTTTATTTCACCAAGATGGTGAATGCCCAGCTAGGGAGCACAATGCGTGAGAAGTGAATTTAAGATAGCGGCTATGCTTTATGGTGCACCGCCCAGTGCGGAGAATCCAAAATGGCGGTTCATGCCAAGCCTGAGTAGCGCACGTGCTGTGTGCAAACGGGCTGCAAGAAAAGTATTTGCAGGAACTTGACCGGGTCTGGCACGAAAGTCAGAACCCCGCCCTTGCAAGGGAAGTGGCGCGAAAGCCGAAGCCGTGCCCTGTATTGTGATTGGCTCAGAAGTGAGTCTAAGTTCTGATGTGAAGCCGAGTGACCCTCCTCTAATCTCCACCAGAGGGAGGGGTCACCGCGAGAACCAATCAGAGAGCTCTTCTTCGAGTAAAGGACGAGCCGGTTGTGAGCGGCTGCACCCTCAGTCTCACAGAGCTGGCGAGCAGAAAAGATCGATTTGTCGAGTTTCCATGCTGACCGAAGTGAATACTGCGAACAATATAGCCGCGTTCCATATCCATCCTTACCAGCTTCCAGGAAGCCTCCTGGTAGTAGAGGTGGGGGCGGAGAATTCTTTCGGTGTCTGTGTCTTCAATGCAGACTACCGGAGGGGAGCTCAGCACTACCGCCAGTTGTCGCAGTGTGTGATTCATTGTCTGTGGGCCGTGGAGCCATTTCTAGCCATCGCTGCCCCGCTGGCTGGCTCCCCAGCATCATTGACGGAGGTGGACAACGTTGAGACGCCTGATGTCTCAAGTCTGCGTACTTCACCGAGTGACCCGGTTCCAGAGTCGGATCCGGGAGCGGAACCAGTGCGGCTGGAGACCCAAAAAGAAAAGGTGACTACCCAGGGGAATGGGATCACAGTTGATGGTGGTGCCGGAACGGGACCGTGCTGTGTCCCTTGCCTCCAGTGAGAGTGTGGAGCCCCGCTGTCGTTCCCCTGCGGTGATATCCCTGCCTGCTTCGTCAGACGACGAGCATGATAGCAGTTAATCAGTGGTGATGCGCTTACCGGCGGACCACTACAGCGGTGCTGCACAGAGAGAGGAACCACTTACCGGTGACATTGAGCCGCTGAGTATTGAGATCCCCCGACAGCAAGCGCTGGTGCGGCCTGAACTGTGGAAGAGTCCCACGGCCGTGGCGACTGCCAGCGTGTCGGAGGTGCGACCCGAGACTGTGCCGGAGGACAAGAGGACCATCGCAAGCCAGCAGAGTAGTAAGATGCCCCCACCTTCTTCCCGACAGGCTACGATAGAGGAAGCCATAGCTGAGGCCCAGACCGGGGCCTACTTCCATCGAAGGATTCCGCCGAACTTCCGGTGCAGCGTTCAGTGGAGGAGGAACTTCCGGTGTGGGACCTGGATCTGTACCGGGATGCAGTGACATCGCAAGATGATGACGTCCCTTCCGGTTCCACCAGCGGAACGGAACGGAAGTATCCGACCATTTCAAAAGTGAGCACCAGTATGTCTCATGAAGATATGGACAGATACATGAAGGCCGTGCTAGGCCACGGAAAGAGAAGGCAGGGTGAGTCTGATCCACCCAAAAACCCCACCGGTCACGATATAGCCTGACTCAGAGACTTTTACAAGGACAGTACCACTTCTCCGCCCCTACTGCCCAGTGCCAAGGCCCCTGCCCCTGTCCTGTCTCCCTCGGGGTCCCGAGCAAGCCAAGGGCATCTGGGGATTCCCGGGGTATATCTGTGGAACGTTCTGTTTCATCCAAGGACTGGGGTTATTCTGTAACATCCGATGAGGGATCAGGGAGGGAAGTGATACAGTACGTTAAGCCTCCGGTAATGAACCCTACTGTTTTTAAAGCAGTTTGAACAAGGAAGTTAAACAAGGTATAGTTTATTGAAGTACAGTTTACTGTTAGTACTTCTAAACTTCATAGTTGCTAGAATGAGCAGGATTGAAAATGCCACTCAATGCTCATCTTGCCACATGTATGTGCACTTGGAGCAGCTGTTCCAAGGAGCATACCACTGTGAGAAGTGTGAGCAGGTGGTCTCTTTAGAGTCAGAGATTGCTGATCTTAAGAGGCAACTTGCAATATTGAGGGACATTGGCAATCTTGAAAGGGAATTATAACTCACTGAGCAGGCCCTTGCTTCGACTAGTGGTGCAGATGGTGGCGCTGTTAGTGAGGAGCAGGTAGGTAGCTTGGTTGCTGTTAGTGAGGAGCATGTAGGTAGCTGGGTGACAGTTAGAAGGGGAAGCAGGGGCAATAGGGAGAGGCAGGTCATTTCTGAGCTGACACATCCCAATAGAACTCTAGGTAAGGGAGTTACATGTGCACATGTACACAGAATAATAGTAATACTCAGTCTTCACAGGATCACCTAACATGGGGATTATTTTGAACCAGAAATACTACATTCCCCTTTTTCTTTTTTTTATATGTTAAGCATGTGACAATGTATAATTTTACATTCTTACCTAAGCTAGCAATCGTTTGGGGCTCCTGTTATAAATCTGTACAAATCTGGATCGTGTGCCTAACATAATGGCTGCCTTTCCGTTTCCATCAATCCTTCAGTCAGTGTAACTCAGCAGCTACAATGTATCCTTATATTACTAAGGTAACGGTATCTATTGTTTCAGTTGACAGCTCAAACTGCTGGAAACATTGGGAACAAATGATCACAAACAGGAAAGTGTTGCAAAAATCTTGCACTGCTTGGGAAGTGGTCTTAAACCTGCTATAGAAATCAAAGGATGCTTTAAAACTGATTAAAATGGCATTAAGTGTTGAATAGAAATAGAAAGTCACTATTATTTAATACTACAGAACGGATTTATTTAAAAAAAAAATATGTTTTGCTGCTTTAAGCATAATATCTAAGCAATTAAACATCAAAACATTTTTCATTTCTAGTATCTCACAGTATACTCTATATCTTCTCAAGAGCAGCAATTGAGGGGCAATGTTACACACAAATGCTGAGTAACGTCTATATGTATATAATTTGCTGGAAATGGGCCAGCAGTTTTACAGTACATAAAACTCTTGAGCCTGTTTTTGCGCAGCTGAAGGCGTTAGATGAATGTTCCGCAGTGTGGGACATTTCCTTAAGATCAAGAACAGTATCCAGAGTGTAATATTAAATTCATCCTTCATTGAGCTTCATAGCACTGCTACTGTAAATGCTTTTTAAAGTTCCAAAATATGGCAATTTGTATTATCTTGTATATTATGCCTTTATACCTCAATTATTATGTCTTCGCTCTCACACAAATTGACCAGTAAGCTTCTGATTCAAAGACACTAACATAACGAAAAGGTTTAGCAGATATTTTTGCTTTTTTTTTTTTCAAAAGAAATGATACTTGTGGAATGCTCAGTGTAATGAGTGAAGTGTCTACATAGCTGCTGTTAAACGTGGTGAGAAGTGGGGTAACATTGTATTCTATTCCAGTAAATGGAAGTCAATACATTATTACTTGTACCTTATCATACTTCTCACTCCAGTATATTGAATATGATTACCATGCTGCTGTTACATTTCATGGATCTTCTCTTGATCAGTTGACTGTCATTAAATGTGAGAAAGATGATAATTGTGTTCCTTACAATGCTACCGATAATCTCCTTGGCCCATAGGCTAGTGCCACCAAGCAAAAAGGTAGATTCCAACAACACAAAGAAAAAAATGACAGCAGTATTAAGAGAAGCTGCCCTTGATACTTCCCGTTGTAGTATGATGCTAATAACTACTTAATGGCAAGACAACCACTTGTGATGCTAGATTCATAGCGGCTAAACATGAAACTGCAAAGCCGAAATGTTTTCGTGTGGATTTGCATCTCACCGTATTGATTAATCAGTTATGCATGTTTTGCAGAGGGGCGGAGAGAAATATATATTTGACCTCTCCTCTCCCATTCCGAAAAAGTCATATTTCACCCACCTGAGGGAGGCGAACCGTCTGATTGTCACTTTCCGGCCAGTATTGCAGCAAACCGGGTGACAAATGCATGCAAATGAGATGTCAAATTTGGTGATTCTTATACGTAGATAGTTCTTAATGAAAACCGTGAAAAAGACTGGTTTGTATTGCGTCAAATTCATGTCGGTAATTAATCAAGCGGGTTGGAAACCAATGGATAATCTGAAACCAAGGAGAACCATCCCCTCTCCCTCATTAATGAAGAGTTTAACATAATTCCTGGAGTGCTGCATCGTGTCTACCGGCCTTGTCTTTCCATGTTCCATGCCATACCACCCATATGTGAAGATTGCTTTGTTGAAGGTTTCATACAGTGTCCAGGGAAATCCATAGCGACGTTGATGGGGCCCAGCTGGAAATGTTTTAGACAAAAAAGATTGTGTAAGTGAAGTGGGGAGTTCTTTTTTGCTGGAACATTTCTAGTTGTGCTCCAGCCTTGCACCAGCAGAAGAAGAAACAAGACGGAGACAGAGAAAAAAATGAACTTGTCTTTTTTTTTTAATGATGCAAACAATATGGAATAGAAATAGTAAAATAGAAAGAGGGCAGATGCAGAATAATAAGAAGTGCCATGTAAATAAAGATAAAATACACAAAATGAATATACAGTGTAAATGATCACAGGAAATGACACTAGAAGTCTCAATAAAACAATAAATATGTGCTAGCAAAACTCCCAGAGGGTTGAGAGGTTTGATAAACATACTGTATATCCGGTAAATCAAAGGGAGAGAGGTACAGTATCAATGGAAACAAAATGCCAATAGAGGTTTGTTTAGATGAATTGCTTTATTTTGTGCTTGCGGTTTTCTCAATTGTAAGAGAATTTCCTACATCTGATGCAAATGGTGAGCCACAAGGTTTATTTTGACACAAAATTGTCATTAATCATTTATGTGACATGTAACTCGACCCTAACTCGTCCTGTTGACACACTGTCTAAATTCCAAGTTGATGCATACTATCTGGCTCAAAACTTGGAGAAAAGTCCTTCATATTGACTCAAAGAGAAACTAGATGAAAATTACGCAAGTGTTAATTTACTTGCTATACAGTATATACAGTTCTAGTAACCTTCTAGTAACACTTTCCTAAAAAAAACCCCTCTGTTTTGTAATACTTTTTTGGGGGTTCAGAATAATATAACCACAAAATGGCTATGCTGGGAAATGCTGTATGGAATCAGCCTAAGCCAGCTATCTATCAGGCCAAACTATTGCACTAAAATAATGGTAAGCGTCTTTTTGACAGTCAGAATCCCCAGGTGCTTTGCATCAAAATGTTTACCACTTGTATCAGCTAGGAGTTTAGTTATATGAAATCATAGGAGTTAGGATATGAGTTGCCTAACAAGCATAAATAATGTGATATGTCAATGTTAGTTTGTCTTGCTATCATGCTGTTCCCTATGTTTAATGGATCAGTAAGAAGACGAGCTCCAGTTTTGGTTTACTATAAGTAGTGTGTCACATCAAAGTTATAAAACTCCAAAAAATGTACTTCTATAGCTTGTGTACAACTATAAATAAGGAAATATCCTGCTGATCCGTCACAAAATGTAACCTAATATATTCTGTAGTTATATTCTGTAGTATATTTTGGAAGGAGTTTAAAATATTTACTGATTTCCAAAGTCATCAGCACTTGTTAGCTGCTAATAGGTGTTAATTATTATGACGGACATTATAGATTTTGAGTTAACCCTTAAGTTTTAGAGCATTTTAGTCACAGATTAACCCATTCAGTGAAGGAAATTATGGGATTTACAGTATGTACCAAAGCAAATGTAACACAACCCTGGGGCAAAAAAACTGCACCTAGAAAATAACAAAATCCCATTGAAATGAATAGTATATATTTTTATGATACACGGTTCAATTGTTTTGCCCCAGAATTGCCCCACTTTTGTCTTGAACCGCCAGATAAATCCTACTGCTATTTATTCAAATTATACAGACAACGATCTCCTGATCCCACTTTCCTGTTACTGTGAAAACAGCTTTTACTTTTAGCTTGGAGACTTTGACACATCTTGTCCATTTTCTGGCATATTTATCAGGTGGTATTATGACTCGTGAAGGCACTTGATATGTTATATGGCTTAGCACCACTTAATAAATATGGCACAATATGTGCTGAAGAAAGAATACATGTTCATCTTTATTTCAGATGAGGGGTTTTACAGCATAGCAATGTTTAGAAATATGGCCCAAAAATCATTATTGAGTCATCGCATTTATATTAAAACCAAATGATCACAATTGGAAATGTAATTATTTGGAAACAAGATGATGTAGGATTTAATCATTTCAAATTCATTTTTATTTAAAGTGGTATACATTAGTACTCTATTAAGTGTTTGCTTGTATAGGATCATCCATGTACATAGCATTACACAGCCGTAATAAATAATGGGAATAGGCCCTTTAAGCATAAAAGTAGACATTAGAATAGGCGTCCCGAAGAGCTTACAATCTAAGTGATATGTAGGGATAATTTACAAAGACAGTAGGAGCGTGTCATAGTAAGTGCATGGTAAGTGCAGAGTGCCACCCTTGCTGTATTAAATAGGTGAGTTTTGAGATGGATATTGAAAGTGGAGAGAGAGGGTGCTTGGCGTATATTAAGGGGATTCCAAAGGTACGGAGCAGTAAGGCTCTGATTCTCTAAAGGGTTCTAAGTTTTAGCATGTCTTAAGTTCCTTTCAAATGAATTGGAGTTAAGGTGAGCTAAAGCGTAGCAGCCTTAAATGAATCTGGGGCGGAGTGAGAGATGTATCAGAGGAGACGGCTTAAAATACAAAACGGTTAGAGAAACAGCATCCTTGAGCAGAACGCAAGAATAAAGGAATGGCTACAGTAACAAAATAAGGCTGAGGTATACAGAGGGGCAGAGGAGTGCACAGAGATTTAAAAGATAGATGGAGAATTAATAGATAATATGGGAGGAGGATTTCAGCATGGGGGGGAAATAGACACAATTAAGGGAGGTGAAGTGGTCCTACTGTAGCAGCAGCTTTTGGATAGATTGTAGACACTTAGAGACTGGGATCAGGACAGCCGGTTTCTGCTCTTGGGTTGGAAAGTACATTTCTGTCGTCCGCATAGAAGTGTTTTTTTATAATCCTAACAAATGTAAAGAACACAACAAATGTACAGCGTGTTTACCATAATACAATAATAAAGCCAAGTATATATGTTTGTTCTTTTGGATCATTTTAACTTAAGAAATGTACTTGTCTAGCTTTTCTACCAGTGCTCACTGGAAAACAACATATCACCATTAATATTTAACTCAAATAATCAATTTATTTACTGAGCAAAGTCTTTTTCTTATATCTGTATACCAAACTGTGACCCAGAGCTCCAGCGCTATTTCTTCCATCGTCACTTTTCTTCCAAGCAAATCATAAATATAATTGTTTTTCTAAGTTTTAAAGCATTATTTGTGAACGAAAGTCCTAGTGACACCTATTTTATGTATTTATTTATAACATGTTTTACCAGGAAGTAGAACATTGAGGGTTACCTCTCGTTTTCAAATATATCCTGGGCACAGAGTTATGATGACAAATACATGGCTACAAATACATACTTACATTAAGTGGACAGGGTTATATACACTACCGACACACTTTATTGAAGTGTGGTCGGTACCGCAAGCCGGGAAATCTCCCGGCTTGCTAGTGGCCGCCCCTCGGCGTGCCGCGCGTCATAGACGCGCGGTCACGCGTCATCGGGAGCGTGCGCCCGCTGCACGCGTGTCCAGGGGCTCCCCGAGGGAGCCCTGGTGTCCCGCGATCGCGGGACAGCGGCAGGGGGTTCCGGGGGACCCGGCGGACCCGGCAGCGGTAGGGAGAGCGCCCCGATCGGAGGGCGCTCTTCCGCTGCTTCGGCGTGCGCCCGTCACACTCGGGCGCGCGCCAGGCTACTGCTGCGGCACAGAACGGGCAAATGCTCGAATAAACTGTGCCGCAGCAGTATGAAGACATTGCACGCACAGTTAAAGATAATATATATTATAGGTGTATGTAACAGTTACAGACCAGATTAAAATACGAGCCAGCTTTAGTTTTGAAAGAACTTCGACTGGTGGCGGCTGTGAGAGTCTCCGGTCGATCGTCCAGTTGTGGGGTGCACGGTAAGAGCAGGAGGAGCGTCCGGATACTTTCTTGAACCTGACAACCATCTCCTTACCGGTAGATACTAATAGAAAAAACAAGGCTTGTAGCCCTGGTAAAACGCTACACCACAAAATTCAAAAGAGCAAAAGGGAGAGAATAAAAACGATTTAATGTACAAAAAAAAGAGAATTACACTGGCATGTTTTGCCAAGAACTGGCTTTATCAAAGTGCATAGATTCTTACCTCCTCCATGGGTACCCATCAGAATCTACGCACTTTGATAATCCTCTTAGAGTACATTTGTTCAGTCAAGTCTTGCATAATGGTTTTCCTCAGCCTCTTTTTCCTAGTGGATTGTATTATTGAAAGGATTCGGGATTTTCAATGGTGAATTGCTTTCTTTATTAGTGTATCCCACCTATTTGAGCCCCAGCCACCTTCCCTATTGAGGGCAATCTCTTCCTTACCGGCAGACTTTGTTGTGCTGTAGAGATAGACATTTTGTAAGTGCAGCTGTAAAGAATTTATAGTTCTTGTTGATGTAATCAGGCTCTTGAATAAAGTACATGTTAATGGCATGAATCAATTGTGGAGCACAGTATTTAAAAATTTGGAATATCCCCAGGACAATTATTGCAAAGAACATTTTTATCTTTTTCTTTCCCAGTTGCTGCAGATTTTATCCAAGACACAATACTTAACAGCATTAAGTTTAATTGAATTGTTTAATTGAATATGCATATTTTTTTTTCTTTTGGAAGATTTTTTCATAAATCACTCCCATGACTTTCTGAGGCTCAAATTAACAGAGGTTCATTATGGACTTCAGAAGGACTTAACCTATGTTAATGCGTCAAAAGCCATAACCCAGTGTTAAGTGCTGTTTTCTGCTGGAATGTAGTGCTAACTTAACATGTCTTTAAGTCAATGGTAATGAGATCTACAATGGCTGATTTTTTTTGCATTTCATTTGCTTTGCGAATATGAATTAACCATTGGGAAATAACGTCCATCAATGATTTTGATAAAGGTGGGTAATTAGCACTGAGTTAACGGACCTCTGAAACTGGCACACAAAATCCAAACCTTTATCTCAGGGGTGCGCAAACTGGGGGTGGGGGCATGATTTTCCTGGGGGGGGGGCATGGGCTGTTGCAGAGGTTCAGAACTCTTCCACAAGGCATTTAAATGAAATGTCGGGGGGATTGCGTGAGGCCTCTGCAACTTCACTTACCAGGATTCAGATTCGTGTTGTGACGCGTTGCCATAGCAATGCAGCGTCAAATGACGCCGCAGGATCACATGAACCCGCAACGTCATTTGACGTCGCAAAATGAGGTAAGGGGGGCGTGAGCACCCGGGGGACCAAGCAGGAGGTGGGGGACAACTACAATAGTTTGCGCACCCCTGCTTTATCTGAAGCTTAAGGCTAACGGGCTTATTCACTGAACTTTGATAAGTTCATTGCAACATCGATCGGGTTAACATGGTCCTACTGAACTCTATAAAATGTGTGTAAAAACGGTATTCACTACGAAAAATCAATTTTTTTAGCGTATGTTAAAAAAATGCCAAAAAGCAATAATTTGTAGTGGCTTAAAGAGGTAAATGAACTTAACATTCCATTTCACTCCAGCAGTCTGGCAGAGCTGCACAGAGGGAAGCTGCATCTCCCTGCACAGCCCTAACAGGTATAGCAGGGGTCCCCCCTTGTCCCTTTACATTCTGCTCCGGCTGCGGAGAGTGTGGGGAGGGCTGGGGTAGCTGCAGGGAGGTTGCGCTGGGCGACCGGGTCGCTGGAGGTCCGCGGCACACCCGACATGTTGAATATGTGCGCACAGGCGCAGTACAGTTCACGCATGCGCAGTATGGCCTGAGGTTACAGTGGCCATCTTGGCACACCCTGCGCATGCACAGAGAGTCACAGAACGGTGGCCATTGGAGCAGATGGCTCCGTGGAGACTACAAGCCCCATCATGCACAGGGGCTGGAGATCAGATGGACCAGAGCAGCCAATAGGGCTGCAGGTTTCCCTGCTCAGCACGTTGTTACATTTGGCGCGCTGAGACAGCCACACCAGTCAGAGCTGGGATATCAGAGGGTAAGGGTGTGTGTGCAGGGTGTCTGTAGGCACCTACACTAGGCCAGGGACCCCCTTTTAAGCCCCAGCTAGGACCCAACTCCCCTGTAGATTGTGGCTGCTACAGGGACCGATGCCTTAGATAGGGACATTGCTCAGTAGCATTCCTAGTGTCAGGGACACAGCAGAGAAGGCCAGACAACAACCGCATACATGTACTCTTACGGTGGGACCCTCCTGCTAGATACCACCCCACGTGGAGGCGGACACCATCACGGACCACGTCGCTGGATCAGCGGATCCCTGTCATCATTCTGTCGGCGCTACCGGGTGTTGGAGCCCCCGGCAGGTATCACACCTCAATCTACAAATAAACCAACTCTAACACTGGTTGTGGGCAGCGCTGTCACACTTACATTGGGTGGGTTGGCTTCTGTGGACACTGGGAGGTTGAGTGCCCAGGGCACATCAGTACTTTGGGGACAGGGTGTTGGACAGAGGGTATGGTGTGTGGGTAAGGCCATGCGTGGCCACGTTCTATGGTTATTGTATTGCCCATTGCATGTTAGTAAACCTGTTATCTATACCATTGTGTGTATTCTTGTATTGGGTCCTGTGAGGGGGTTATCCAACACAGTTAGGATCCCGCACAGATGGAAGCGCTGTCACCAGACAGATCAGGAACACCCCAGGCTCCCAGCCGCGAATGTTCAGGCCTCCTGTGAGCCACAGGTAGAGCACCACACACTCAGTAGCCACCACATCTCCCATAGGGTGGGGGAAACTGTGCTACACCGTCAATCTCCCTGCACAGAGAGAGCTGCATTTCCCTGCACAGCTCTTACAGGAGGTCTCCCTGCACAGAGATAAGCTGCAACTCCCTGCACAGCTCTTACAGGTGATCTCCCTGCACAGAGATAAGCTGCATCTCCCTGCACAGCTCTTACAGGCGATCTCCCTGAACAGGGAGAATCTGCATCTACCTGCACAGAGAGAAGCTGCATCCCCCTGCACAGAGAGAAGCTGCATCTCCTTGCACAGCTCTTACAGGTGATCTCCCTGCACAGCTCTTACAGGCGATCTCCCTTCACAGAGAGAAGCTGCATCTCCCTGCACAGCTCTTACAGGCGATCTCCCTTCACAGAGAGAAGCTGCATCTCCCTGCACAGCTCTTACAGGCGATCTCCCTGAACAGAGAGAATCTGCATCTCCCTGCACAGAGAGAAGCTGCATCCCCCTGCACAGAGAGAAGCTGCATCTCCCTGCACAGGTCTTACAGGTGATCTCCCTGCACAGCTCTTACAGGCGATCTCCCTTCACAGAGAGAATCTGCATCTCCCTGCACAGCTCTTACAGGCGATCTCCCTGCACAGAGAGAGCTGCATCTCCCTGCACAGCTCTTACAGGCGATCTCCCTTCACAGAGAGAAGCTGCATCTCCCTGCACAAAAAAGAAATGGAATGCGCCAAATATAGATGCTACTATAAATAAAGGCTACTAAAAATAAGGGACTAAAACATAATAGATAATACAGTTAATCATGTGACATGAACCAATCCGGAGCTTAGAGGGTCTGGCGAAAAATGATATACTAAATGTGTTAAAAAAACAAAAACCCGATTGATACCGAAGCTTCCTAAACAAGGAACCCCAGTTCGTGATAACGTGATACAAAAAGAAGAAAAACAAATGGGAAGTGCAGTCAATGAGGTGATGGTATATATAAACACTTTATAATGGATTGTGTCCCTAAGATCACAATCAGTCTAAAAACACTTAAAACTCAAAAAAATGATGAACTTCAAATAATTAATATTGTGCAAATCAAACAAGTTCCAGCTCGTTGGATCTCAAAGGGGTAACAGCGGAAATGTCCCAGCTGGAGATCAGAGTCCTTGGGACCCAGGAGGTTGCCCCGAGATGGATATGTGAATTATCAGGGCATAAGTTGGTTGAGAGGGGTACCCCAGGGTTGAGCCAATGCTCAGTGTGCTCACCCTAAATCCACCGATGGGGCAACCTCCTGGGTCCCAAGGACTCTGATCTCCAGCTGGGACATTCCCGCTGTTACCCCTTTGAGATCCAACGAGCTGGAACTTGTTTCATTTGCACAATATTAATTATTTGAAGTTCATCATTTTTTTGAGTTTTAAGTGTTTTTAGACTGATTGTGATCTTAGGGACACAATCCATAATAAAGTGTTTATATATAACATCACCTCATTGACTGCGCTTCCCATTTGTTTTTCTTCTTTTTGTATCTCCCTGCACAGCTCTCACAGGCGATCTCCTTGCACAGAGAGAGCTGCATGTCCCTGCACAGCTCTCACAGGCGATATCACAGTTTAAACTGTAATTGGGAAAAAAGGGGAAATGGTGTAAATAGCGCTAAAAGATTAAACAATAACAATACAGTGTATTAATATTTATAATGATATGTGACCCTACACAAAACCAAAAAATGGGCTAGGCTGCCAGATGATACTAACTCCAAGACACAGTTAGCAAAAAGAAACACAAAATAAACAATACAGACCGGCGCCAAAATAGTCCAAAGGGAATACTTATAGTCCAATGGTGTTAAAGTCTCTAGTGGTGGATATCAGCTTGTATCACTTTCCAGCTCCTCCACAAGACGTTACTCCATGCATATGTTGCAGAAAGAAAAGAGACAAAAATAACACAGCATAGCGCAACAATGCAAATATAGAACATGCAGGACAAACAGGACAGGACAAACACTAAACAGAACAAGCAAGGCTGACTAATAGTAAGAGTTAATTTAATATACACAATAAAAAAACTATAGCAGATGTGGGATCCGGTAGGTTAAAACCGGAGTCCTACTTACAGAACTGCCACAGATCATAAGCAGAGATATAGATGAATGGTGACCGGCTGCAGCTCCGTGTAAACACGTGACATCCAAAGGTTTCTTCCAAATGGTGTCCTTCACTCCGCGACCGGAAGTGCGTCACTCCGAATGAATCTGGAGCTCTCCAGGGACTGTCAGTCAATCCGCAGCCGAAAACACATCACCAGGGGCGGGTGGAGATACCGAAATCACTTCTCTCAAATGATTACTGCGATCACGCTCTGCAAGTCCTCTGCCTTAGTTGAAAGTAACTCATAACAAACTGCCCAACGCGTTTCGTGCGCATGCGCACTTCTTCAGGGGTAATATAGATCACTAGGCATGAAAAACAATTAACTCTTACTATTAGTCAGCCTTGCTTGTTCTGTTTAGTGTTTGTCCTGTCCTGTTTGTCCTGCATGTTCTATATTTGCATTGTTGCACTATGATGTGTTCTTTTTGTCTCTTTTCTTTCTGCTACATATGCATGGAGTAACGTCTTGTGGAGGAGCTGGAAAGTGATACAAGCTGAAATCCACCACTAGAGACTTTAACACCATTGGACTATAAGTATTCCCTTTGGACTATTTTGGCGCCGGTCTGTATTGTTTAATTTAAATTGTAATTGAAATAAAATAGGATTGAAACAGGGGGTCTCTGGCCTATAAACCATATTCATTTCAGGTCCGGGAACCCCCTGCTTCCCGAGGTACAGGGGGTGCCGATATCTCCAGCAAGTTTAAATGTCCCGGTACACTTCCAGGAGATACTGGCATCCCATATGGAGGCTTGTAACTCTGGAAGTAGGGGGTCCCCGGACGTGAAACTAATGCGATTCAGTTCTGGAGACCCCCTGCTTCAATCCTATGTTATTAAAATTAAAACACACCTTCATTACCTTAGTGTAATGAAGGGGTTAAATAGCTTTTCCCGGTTTGTTGTTGGTAGAGGGGGTGGTTGTGTTCTTAGTTTCCCCATGATGGGTGGTTAGGCCTCCAGGGTGAGTTACGGGAGGAGTTAACCCCTCCATTACCTTATAGGTTACTACAGCTGTTAATGAAGTGGTTAACCCCTCTCGTGAGGCCTAACCACCCACTCTGGGGCCACTACAAGCTTCAGCCACCCCCTCTACCACCAACAAACCGGGTAAAGCTATTTAACCCCTTCATTACCTTAGCGGTTAGCCACTAAGGTAATAAAACTGGGTTATAATTTTATTTTTATTACCTAGGATGGAATCTGGGGGTCTCAGGAGCTGAAATAAATGTGGGTTTGCTCCGGAGACCCCCGGATTCAATCCTATTTGGTAATAATAAAATAAACTCCATCAGATCGTGATTCCGAGATAGCCATCCCTTTTAGGTAGCGAGAACCAAATGCGAGAGTTTAACCCATGTTGTGCATATCAGAGCTTTGTTAATAGCAGTTACTAGCAAATAATGCGCGTTTGGAGCATTTTTTCAGCTACCGCACGGCTTGTTATAGCAAGACTGATAATGCTGGTTAAAATGCTGTTTTCAAGCGATTTTGCCATGTTATCAAAGCTTTAAGAATAGCTACACATTCAAAATTGTTTAAAAGTGCACTTACAGTAAGCGTTATGTCACTTATCGGTTTAGTGAATAGGCCCCTAAGACTTACTATCAGGGGGTCCCGGGCCCTGAAAGTAATGCATTTCAGCCCCAGAGATCCCCTGCTTCAATCCTATGTAATAAAAATATAAATAAAAGCAGCACAAACGCCTGTAAGGGCTGCGCAGGGAGACAGGGAGACAATTCCTTCTGCTCTCACAGCGCAGCTATTACAGACTGGTGCAGCCCGGCAAGATTAATACAACGGGAGTCCCATTCAGAAGCAAGGACCCCCTGCGGTTAAACATGATGGGAAATTCCCCCTGCTCTGCATTTGGGTGCGATCAGGCCGCACTATGGCCGCGGTTTACCCGCTCCACGTGACGCCCAGGGAGTAACTATCTGGCTACATCTGTAAAAGAGAATTTGTTCCAATTCTGCTGAATTTAGCACATTTAGAAATTGCCACCTATTGGCCATATTTACTAAGCGGTGTTACATCCTAATGCACCTTATGGCTCATTCACTTGAATGGGTGCCTGGTGGCTTAGCACCGTTTAGTAAATATAGCACCAAATGTCAGATTCCCTTTACTGGTAATCAACATAAGTGCCTACCATCTTGTATACCTTGTTTTAACAACCACATCCTCAAACATCTCAAAGGCACATTGAGAGTAATTGGAGCTTTAATACTTAGAACCACTCAGCATTAATACACAGAACACTGTCTTATGGGTCTAATTGACATTTAACATTTGTCAAAGCCTCTTCTTTAAAATATAATTTGAAAAATTGTTGCGGGACGTTGTTGAATTGTGTCTCCTATGTGTACTTTGGCGGAAACTTGTCTTGTTAAGATGCCAATACCAAAATGTATGTTGAGTCATAAATAAAAAGCGTTAATAAATTGCTCCCATTATATTCCTTTTGCAACCTGCTGAATAAGCCAGAAGAGTTACTTTTCTTGGCATTATGCCTGGGAGTGTCCCGGATTTAATTTAAATCTGTGGCTGCTGACAGATGTGCATTAGAGGCTAAAGAAACAGAAATAAAAGGACAATGATACACCTACAGGATACAGTGCATGGGCATTCATTATAAACCCGAGCAGCAGTATCCTTCGTGCTGGTCAGCCTTAAAAAGGACAGTGAGGAAGCTGGATCATTCACAGCTCCAAAGCAAGTGCAGTCATTCATTTATCAAACCTACATGAAAGACCTCACTAAGCAAGAAATTGCGCGGCTTCCCAGCAATTGCATTAGTGATATACAAAGCTGTGCGCTGATGTGAATGATTAAGGAGCACACGATCCACATGCCCAGCATGTAAGGGAAACCCTGCGTTCAAATCAACAGTACAAATTACAGCCCAGCCAGCAGGAGAGGCAGCGCCTGGAAACATATTTTATAACATTATGTAAGAGCCGCCGGGGAACACAACAGGCAGATGATTAAAAAGACAAGCAGCACTGCTGAAAGCAATAAAATAGGCGATGTCTCAGGAATACAATTTAGCAATATTAATATTGATAATTAAATGTAAGTTGGCTTCAGTTGTATATGTATCTAACAATATTACCCTCTCCCACTCTACCAGTAATACTTGTCGGTATATTGCATGTTTTGCCGTTCCATTTTACAACTTCACTGTTTGTCGGGTCTGCAAAGCATAAGCTTAGTAGGGATGCAGCTAACGCAAAGATAATGTTCTCGTACAAAGATGACTTTCTCAGAGGTGCCATGCTCCAAGGACTGAAATCAGTGAGAGTTAGGGGTTCTGGGGTATTAGATGCATACGGTACTAATTTTTTGCAGTGAGAATCCATTGAAGTCTATAAGACCAGTCTTGCTACAAACTTGTAAGACTGACTCCAAATCAGAGACTTATAGAAAATGAGTTGATACGTTTGCTTTTCGATGCTGGTGGGCAAAGCTTTTGGAGAAGACACGTGTGAAAGATTTTGAAGTTGTGCATGCAATCATTTCATCTACACTATGAAGTCTCGTGTTTCACCATTAAAAGTATGATAACTCCATTTTTCCTCTGAAGGAAAATTTGGGGGGCAGTTATGGCATTATATTAAAACTCGGCCTCAATATGTTTCCCAATAGCTATCTATCCA
Organism: Ascaphus truei; assembly: GCF_040206685.1. NCBI lineage: Eukaryota > Metazoa > Chordata > Amphibia > Anura > Ascaphidae > Ascaphus > Ascaphus truei. The sequence continues at coordinate 410,664,700 of NC_134486.1, read as the reverse complement.
GACCTATCACTGTTAGCGATGGTACTCATCAGGGTTTCCCTTCATCCCTCTATTTTTGGCTCTTACTAATTGAGTCTCTAGCTTTCCGATTCCGTGCTAATAGACATTAAGAGAATGGAGCTAAACTATAATGAATAAAACCTCTCTCTATTTGCTGAGGATGTTCTTTTTACTCTCTCTAGCCCATTTACTTCACTTCCAAAGCTATTTCAGGAACTAATGGATATATTTCTAGAAACAAAATTATTAACAGTGGTGGTGCATGCAAGATGTTGAAGGAGATGGACATCTAAATGCTGAGCTTTAACAAAGAGGACAACAAATATATAATACCCTAATTGGAAACTCCTAGTCAGATGGATTCCTGTTTGTTTAGAACAACATTCAAATCCCTGCAATTAAGCCAACAAACTTTTTCATATGGAAGGAATGGGCTGAGCCTGAGCCAGGGAAGGGTGTCTCACTCTGTGACCCCTATGACCTTGATCTCAGCAAGATCCTGTGGCCATTAGTAAAAAAAGACCTGGGTAACCATGTACAAGATATCAAGCAAACCTTTTTAGCAAGAATTACAGAAATCAATAACCGATTTAAAACAAGGAATGAGAGAATTGGGTGAAAGTAAAGATACTGCTGAGTGCCACATGGAGGAACTGATCTAATGTCAACGCTGCAACAATTTTGGGTTCAGAGCTATCCTGGATAATGTGAGTTCAGACCAGTTTGGACAATACATTACAATACTCCACCAGATAACTTCCTTCTTAGTAGGATCCACAGACCTCTAGGCCCAAGAACACCAAGCAACAATAAGAGCATTGCATAAAGTTGTGGATTCACTTTCAAAGTACTAATAACACAATATGACTCAGTGACAATGCTTTGCATGTTGTCAAAACGCTATACCTGCTTGAAAGTTAATAATTTGCAGATCCCACTATGAAAACAGGAAAACGTGGTCCAACAAAAAGACATACTGTAGACCTCCACGTGGGAAACCCATCACCTCATGAGGCAAGGAGTATCACTACGTTGATAGCAGTAAGACTACTGTTTATGCCACTGTGAAATTCACATACCAGTACCATCACATGCAATTACTGAGATGCCTATATCTGCTATGAACTCCAGGAGAAACGTTGGATCCAGCCACCATGAAACAGCTCTGCTGAGCATCTTTGAACCGGAATCGCCAGAAACGTTTGCTCAGATTTAGAAGATCTCCAGCACCATCCAGAATCCTTCTAATGTTTCCACATTGTTTCAAACAAACTAACCTTCCTCTGACTCGCGTATCTACCCAGTGTTACGCCGGTGCTGCCCGCAGACCAGACCCGTTCCTTTCACTGAGGTGAGGAACGTATAGAAGCACGCACCCGCAGCAAAGGGAGCGTGTCCGGAGTGTGGTGATTTTGGCGTTGCCAGGCCAGGTGTATTTAGCTAGCAATACTTGCCGGTACCGGTGTAGAAATGCCGTTGTCGTTGCCGTTATCCAAAGTCTGGGATTGGAGAATTCCGGAAGGTCGTTTGTCCAAGCAGGGGTCTAGAGCCAGAGAGAGACGTCCGCCAAGCCAAGTCGTAACCTGAGAGAATAAGAGAGAAAACGCCAGAGTAGTAATCCAAGTGAAAACTATGTCGAGCAATGAGTAAGAGGAAGGACTGGCATTATAAAGTGTGACTGGCCAATCAGAGGTGGGGGCAGGCCTGGAGGACTGCGTGGAGCTATCCTGGATAGGTCCCCTTGATTGGCAGGCAGGTGAGGACTCTTGTCTTGGTAGGAGGTCCTCTTAGTGTGCTGGGGGCTGGTCTTCACTGCAAGAGCAGCGAATAAATTAACCTCACCCGGCGCGCGCTGTTCAGGCGTGCGGCTGGGGAATATGGCGGCCGTATGCGGGAATGCAGATCCCGCGGGCATCCGAGGACGCAGAGCACGGCGGGGAACCCCCAGGACCGCCGAAGGTGAGTGACGCCAGCGAGAGGCGCGCGCCACGGTAGCGGGAGTAACCGCAGGAGAAGGGGAACCAGGGCGCGGATGCCGCGATCCCTGAATCCTCACAGTACCCCCCCCTTCAGGATCGGCCTCAGGACGATCCTTCCATGGTTTTGATGGAAACTTCTTTCGAAAGCGTTTGAGGAGTCCTGGAGCATGAATATCTTTCAGGGGTACCCATGACCTCTCTTCGGGTCCAAAACCTCTCCAGTGGACCAAGAAGTGGACTTTACCTCTTGAAAGACGGGAATCCAGTAGAGCCTGTATTTCATACTCTTCGTTACCCTGTACCATCACAGGATCTGGTTTAGAAGTGTGATCCGGAAAGAGGCTACTGGAGATAAAAGGTTTGAGAAGTGAGGTGTGAAAGACATTCGGAATTCTCATGCTTTGAGGAAGTTGGAGTCGAAAAGAAACCGGATTAACCTGCTCCAAAATGGAAAAGGGACCCAGGAACCTAGGAGCCAATTTGAGGGAAGGCGTTTTGAGACGGATGTTCTTGGATGATAGCCAAACCTTGTCCCCGGGTTTGTATTCGGGTGCCGGACGACGGTGACGATCAGCCTGATTTTTAGATGTCAAGGATGCCTTTTGTAATGCAGATTGTATTCTGGACCAAGAGTCTTGTAGGAGAGCAATATGTTCGTCCACGGCTGGTACCCCAGAGGATTCCTTGGTAATAGGTAGGCGAGCCGGATGGAATCCGTAGTTGATAAAGAAGGGGGTCTCGTGAGTGGACTCATTCCTGGAAGAATTGAATGCGTACTCAGCCCAGGTAAGTAATTCTGCCCAGTCATCCTGAGAATTAGAGACGAAGCACCTTAAGTATTTCTCGAGGGATTGATTAACCCTCTCGGTCTGTCCGTTGGATTGAGGGTGATATCCAGAAGAAAAGGAAGACAAGATACCTAGTCTCTTGGTGAAATTTCTCCAGAACTTGGAGACGAACTGGGAACCCCGATCGGACACGATGGATGTGGGAATCCCATGGATCCGGAAAATCTCTTTGGCAAAAATATCCGCAAGGGCGGGTGAGGAGGGTAATCCTTTGAGAGGGATAAAGTGTGCCATCTTGGAAAACCGATCCACTACCACAAGAATGGTATTCATGCCATTCGACCTAGGCAACTCCACAATAAAATCCATCGAAATGTGGGACCAGGGACGCTCCGGAATAGGTAAAGGTAAGAGAAGACCCTGAGGTTTCTGACGAGGAATCTTGTTACGCGCACATACCGGACAGGACCGTGTAAATTCCAGAATGGTTTTAACCATATTGGGCCACCAAAAGGTACGACGGATGAGGTCCAAGGTTTTCTTGAATCCAGGATGCCCTGCCGAATGGACGGCGTGTCCCCAGTCCAGTATTTCAGGGATAAATTTGGGTTCCACATACAAAGAGTCTTTAGGAACCACAAGACCGGACGGGAGGTTCTCTTGAGACTTGATGATCCTCTCAAGATTCTTGAATGCCACAGCTGCTAAGATTCTTTGTTTAGGGAGGATGGACTCAATGGTTTTCTCTGATCTCTCTTCAGAAGAGTATTGCCGGGAGAGAGCATCCGCCTTGACGTTCTTAGTGCCGGGAATGTATGAGAGAACAAAATTGAATCTAGAGAAAAATAACGACCAGCGAGCTTGGCGAGGACCTAAGCGACGGGCATTCTCAATGTACAATAAGTTCTTATGGTCCGTAAGAATGGTGAATGGCTCTTTTGACCCCTCCAGAAGATGTCTCCATTCTTGAAGAGCCATCTTGACGGCCAAAAGTTCCCTATTGCCCACGTCATAATTCCTCTCTGCCGATGAAAATCTTTTGGAGAAAAACCCGCAAGGATGAAGTTTATCCTGGGAAGAAAATTTCTGCGACAGAACCGCCCCAGCCCCACAGTCCGAAGCGTCAACCTCTAAGGTGAAGGGGAAATTCGTGTTAGGGTGTCGAAGGATGGGAGCAGAGACAAAAGTTTGTTTCAGTGTCTCGAATGCCGTGAAAGCTTCTGTAGACCAAGATGAAGGGTCTGCACCTTTTTTGGTCAGTGCCGTGATAGGAGCGACAATGGTAGAAAAGTTGCGGATAAACTTCCGGTAATAATTAGAAAAACCCAAAAACCGTTGAACAGATTTGAGGGAATTGGGTTGTGGCCAATCCACGACGGCCTTTAGCTTCTCTGGGTCCATGGCTAAGCCTTTGTTGGAGATGATGTATCCGAGAAAAGAAGTGGTAGACTGATGAAAAATGCATTTCTCCATTTTAGCAAACAACCGGTTCTCGCGGAGGCGTGAAAGCACAAACTTCGTATGGATGATATGATCCTGTAAGTTTTGAGAAAAAATAAGGATGTCATCCAGGTATACAATGACAAATATATTAAGAACGTCTCGAAAGATGTCATTGATGAAGTCCTGAAAAACTGCCGGTGCGTTGCATAACCCGAAGGGCATCACTAGATATTCGTAGTGTCCGCTACGGGTGTTGAAGGCAGTCTTCCATTCATCGCCCTCCCGGATGCGGATGAGGTTGTATGCCCCACAGAGATCCAGTTTAGTAAAGAGATTGGCCCCCTGAAGTCTATCAAAGAGTTCGGAGATGAGTGGGAGTGGATAACGATTCTTCACCGTGATATGGTTCAGACCCCGGTAATCAATACATGGTCTGAGAGTACCATCTTTCTTTTTGACAAAGAAGAATCCAGCCCCCGCAGGAGAATTGGAATGACGTATGAAGCCCCGCTTAAGATTCTCACGAATATATTCGTCCATAGCTTTGGTCTCGGGCAACGAGAGAGGATAAGATTTGGCTTTAGGCAAGGTATAACCAGGTACCAGATCAATCGGACAATTGTAGGAACGATGAGGAGGTAGAAGTTCAGACTGAGCCTTGCTGAAAACGTCCAAGAATTCGGCGTATGGAGAAGGTAACTCCCTCCGAGAACTTGATGTGTTGGCTAATAGAAAGGATGGTTGCTTGATAGAGGAAAAAGGTTTCTCTGACCTTGACCTCCAGTTAATAGGGTTAGGAGAAACCCAATCGATGAGTGGATTATGCTTCTGTAACCAGGGCAAGCCAAGCGTGATAGGTGTTCCTGGGGCATGAATAACATCAAAACCCAGAGTCTCTTTGTGAGAATGAGTAGAAAGGGTGATAGGTCCGGTCTCTAAGGAGATATAAGCCGGGGTGAGAGGTCGATTATCAATCCCGACCAAGGCAACGGGAGAGTCCTTCCTGGAAAGCGGAATTTGATTTTGCTCAGAAAAGGTTTGATCTATGAAATTCCCTCCTGCGCCGGAATCGATAAATGCAGCAGTGGAGGTGCGGAAAGTCGGTTCTGAAAGGGAGACGGGAATAGTCAATCTTTTGGGAAGTTCCCTTCTGGGAGGGGGATAAGGAGATTCAGTACCCAGAGAGCGCCCCTTCGTACTCACTGGGCTTAGTCGTTTCCCGGAGATGGTGGATGGTTACGGGTACACTGCTCTGAAGCTCCGCAATGATGGCACGATTCCGCAGTAGAGCGAAGTTGTCGTGACGGTGCCCGAGGTTGCTGAACTCCAAGTTGCATCGGCTCTGGAGCCTCCAGCGCCGGTAACGGGGATACGACGGGTCTCTGGTTAGTAGAGAACCTGGAAAAGAAAGCACGGAAAGGCGTAGCCCGGGGAAGCTGACGCTGAGCGCGGCGTACCTGAAGGCGCTGATCCATACGAGTAGCCAGGGTGATGAGATCCTCCAGTAACTCTGGCCTGGTGTGGGAAGCAAGTTCATCCTTCAGAGACTCCGATAGACCTTTCCAGAAGACGGCGACTAAAGCCTCCTGACCCCAATGAGTCTCAGCTGCTACAGTTCTGAATTCCAAGGCGTATTGACCCACAGGCCGACGTCCCTGTGTAAGCTCTAGCAGGGTATCAGAAGCAGTCTCTTGACGTGCGGGGATATCAAAAACCTGTCGAAAATCCCGTCTGAAGGCCGCGTAATCGCGGGTAATATCAGGGCGTATCAGATCGGAGAGGCCCATGCCAGTGCATTACCTGTGAGCAGACTATATACGTAGGCTACCTTTTTCCGGCCAGTAGCATACAACTGGGGAGCCATCTCGAACTGGATCTCGCACTGGTTGAGAAAGCCACGACAGGCGTGTGGATCCCCTGCGTAGGGCCTTGGAGCCGGAATCTTCGGAACTGAAAATGAAGTGGAAGATAAGTCAGGCTGCGCCGGGGGTGCAGCCGCAGGCGGAGCCTGTAAAGGGCGGTCCGATACCTGTTGGGAGAGGAGAGCCACTTGATCCGTTAAGGCCTGTATTTGTTGGTACATGGCCATCATCATAGAGTCCCCAGTCTGGTCTGCGTCTTGTGGGCTCGACATAATGTTACGCCGGTGCTGCCCGCAGACCAGACCCGTTCCTTTCACTGAGGTGAGGAACGTATAGAAGCACGCACCCGCAGCAAAGGGAGCGTGTCTGGAGTGTGGTGATTTTGGCGTTGCCAGGCCAGGTGTATTTAGCTAGCAATACTTGCCGGTACCGGTGTAGAAATGCCGTTGTCGTTGCCGTTATCCAAAGTCTGGGATTGGAGAATTCCGGAAGGTCGTTTGTCCAAGCAGGGGTCTAGAGCCAGAGAGAGACGTCCGCCAAGCCAAGTCGTAACCTGAGACAATAAGAGAGAAAACGCCAGAGTAGTAATCCAAGTGAAAACTATGTCGAGCAATGAGTAAGAGGAAAGACTGGCATTATAAAGTGTGACTGGCCAATCAGAGGTGGGGGCAGGCCTGGAGGACTGCGTGGAGCTATCCTGGATAGGTCCCCTTGATTGGCAGGCAGGTGAGGACTCTTGTCTTGGTAGGAGGTCCTCTTAGTGTGCTGGGGGCGGGTCTTCACTGCAAGAGCAGTGAATAAATTAACCTCACCCGGCGCGCGCTGTTCAGGCGCGCGGCTGGGGAATATGGCGGCCGTATGCGGGAATGCAGATCCCGCGGGCATCCGAGGACGCAGAGCACGGCGGGGAACCCCCAGGACCGCCGAAGGTGAGTGACGCCAGCGAGAGGCGCGCGCCACGGTAGCGGGAGTAACCGCAGGAGAAGGGGAACCAGGGCGCGGATGCCGCGATCCCTGAATCCTCACACCCAGATGCAGCTACTATGTATGAACATACTTATGTCCAGTTGTCAAGAACACCTATTTCCTAGATTAGATCTTCAGACCTTTCAAACTGGATCCATCACTCGTGGCTGGTTTTGATTGCCTTTCAGGTATATGGCGAACACCGGTGCTTGGTGGGTAATTGATACTGCCTTTTGATGATGCTGCTAATCTAGTTCAACAGCTGTTTAAACCTTTATGGCTTCCTCTTATGTCATGGGATTGTTAAAATTTGAAGTTTTTTCTGACTCTTTAAATTCCATGTGACCTTTTAGTTAATAATTGGTACGGAGCTTGTCCTTATAATGGGTACAGAATTCATCCATAATTAGCATGTATGGATGCTAGGCTGCCTGCAGGCTTGGGATAATTGTTTATAGATAGTACTTGAACATAATGTCATTATTGATTTTTGTTTATCTATAAGCATGCACGATATGTATAATACCTTGTTCAATGTAAATGATGTTCACCTCTCAGGCTTAGAGTATGTTGCTACCTGTCACGGGAGACCAATGCTTTTAATATAAAAATACCCGAATCCTTTGATTGCGCAAAACGTGAGATAAAATTAATTGTGATTTATTTACACGAGAAACACACACAGCTTGATTTACAAAATAACACAAATAAACACTTACTGGAATGGGGCAAAATGAAGTTTCCGGAACAAACTTCACCTAAATAAAGTCTCTAGGCACCAATTCCCAGGAGCGGGGTTGGTGCGCAAATAGAGCCGCGAAACAGTCTTTGGCTAGTGGCGCTGCCTGCAACCACTCTTACTCTGCCGAAGGTAATCTTTTCGTTCTGCCCTTGCAGGATTCGTTCGCAAATCCTTAGTTCTAACGAACTCTTGAAGCGGGGTACAATCCTTAGTTACGATGGAATAGTTTTTGTACCGCACGATGTATCTTAGATGAATCTACCGTCCCCACGGACTGCACAGATTTTAAAATTATTCAAAGCCTATCTTTACTATGTGCAGCCAATCTCGGCGTGGGAAGCAAACCTCCACCCTATGGCAGAGTTGCCCACAGTTCATGAAGCCGGGCAAGGGGCTTCATGGTATGCCAAGGGCCCTGCGCTAACATCACACCTGAGCCGCTTTGCATACCTGACCAAGCCCCCTTCTCTGGCGGCAGAATGTCTACCTCTGTCCCAGACATCTGGACATCTGCTGGGCAAACTGTTTATAATAACTCCTCCTAAAGTAACACTGTGGTCTGTCACTGCCTTTGTTAAGTCCGGACTTCTGCCGACAGCCCGGTGACACATCAGCGTGGTGCCTCAGAAGTCGGCATTTAGGGTATGCATGATTCACTCTCTGGAATTGCCGGTCATATACTGTGCTTGTGAATCCCCAATGTATCCGCTGCCCCGCCTGTCTGAATGTTAATTTCCTTCCTCTCTTAACATTAATGCATTAAAAAGAGAGGAACTTTCATTCATAACTTTGTATTAAAGTTAATAATAAGGCGAACATAACTGCTTTACTGTTTGTACCCCAGCAGCACTCACACCAACTTTTATAGCGCTGTCATACTCATAACCTAAGTTAGCTCCCTGCGTCTGCGCTGTGTGAAAAAGCGGCTGGAGTTTAAAACCCTTTTTCCGCTTTGCGGTTTGGCAGTGAAACATTGTTGCAAT